>NW_009628161.1:19498-23268 GCF_000690535.1 Cariama cristata
GCTGCAGCATTTTATGGGTTTTGCAGTAAAGTTTCATGACTCGTTGCGGCTCTTTGTCAGGACTAAGTTTCACCACCAAAGCAGAGCAAATGGGTACATGATTTTAAACACTTGAATAAAAAGACAGACTGTTAAGACATGACAATAATTATCTACAATTAGGGTCCGTTTTTCTCTCTTGTGTACTCTGGGTTTCACTGGTAGGATGGTTTTAAAGATGGAGATTTAGAGGTTCCTGGAAAGCCCTGAAAACTCTATATTCATCCATACTCACTCTCTGGAAGCACTTAGCCCTGCCTATGAAAGCGGCAGAAAAAGCCAAAGGCTGAATATGCAGGCTGTAAATTATGAAAGTCCGGCTCCAACCAATATTGCAAAGCATCACGTTTTGAAACGTGGCCAAAATGATAATGATGAAACAAAACACCAACAAAAAGAGTCTGAGCTTTTCTTGTTGAATCCAAGTGAAAAGGAATTTGGTTCATGTTTAGACTGCCTAAGGCACAGTGTGGGGAGCTGAAAATTGCCCTTTGTATCACAAAGCTGGAGGGCATCTCCAGCGTTTCTACTTTAACTTGCTTACAAGTGATGGTAGCTAATTGATATCCCGCGTTATACCTTTACCATGACAAAGGATGTTTAGCATTGTACAGGAAAAAAGCCGTTTGCATGCAGGTGACCACTTTCTGCATGTGGCTGCTGGCTGGACAGCCCTGGGGGAAGCAGAGGGAGGGGAAGTGCGGGCTTCAGCTCCGATTTTTTTTGTTCATTAAAACAACAGCATTGATTTTTCCCAGGTCAAAGCCAGGCCATTTCATGCAGCAAATCTGTGTTGAAAGGGATCAGAGTAATCATTTTTTACACGCTTGACTACTGCATGCCAGCACTGAGCTTTCAGCCACATGAACGTAGGAATGATTTAATAGAGGAAATGGCAGCGGGCTATTGTGCACGCTGAAGGCTCCATGTAACATGCATGACTGAGTCGCACACCATTAGGCTGGGTGTAAATAAAACCTGCTCCTGACACTGCCACGGACTTAGCAGGCTGGAATGCCTCCACCACTGTCCTGCTGGGAGCGTCCAGCCTCTGCCTTTGCCGCCCCAGCGACTGGCACAGCTATCTACTGCAGTACTGTGGGAGCAATCACCAGCTCCTTAAATAACGCCACAATGCTGACAAATAGCTGTTAAACCACAATCCGGCCCGAAGCGAGACAAATACTTAGAAGAGACTCTGGTGGGTTTTGGTTAGGGACCATGGGTGCTGAAAACTCGCCCCCCCCATGATGTGCATCTTCCCTGGAGCGTGTCCCAGGTTGCTGTCAGCCTGCCCCGCTGCAGGAGGGCTGCTCCCTCCTCTGGTTTCAGCAGTGCTCGTGCACCAGCTCTAAACTGCCCTGAAAAGCTCCTTTTAAACTGAGACAGTAATTCCGAAAGCAGGGTTAAGGAGTGAACGGGGTGGACAGAAAAAAATTAGGAGTAGGCTGTACCTCAGCATGTTCCTTATACCAGTACAGAAGCAGCTTAGCTAGTGTAGGTACGGATGGAAGTTTATAACCAAGGGTTGCGTTATTCCTGTGTACAGCGAGCGGTGATTTCTAGCCTCAAGTGTCCTTGTACTTCTTATTGATTCACAACAGCAGGATTGCATGTAAGTCAACACAGAATATGGCCTGAATTCTTTTACAGTGAGGTGGACATAGAAGATTTTCTTCTGCATGATGGATCGCGTCAGTGTTTCCTATTCCAGGTGTTCAGGTGCAATGTGGTCCTTCCTATGTAATCTGAGTTGCCAGGATGAGTGAATGCTGTTTACATTTTCTGGCAATAAGTGCCTGGATTCTTTGGTGTTTGGAGTACTGATCTCAAGACGGGCACCCTAAATACTTCTGGTGGAGTCTCCGCACCATCAGAGGGGCGTTCCACTTGAAAGCATTGGCAACGTCTTCAGTCATCGGGAGGGGAACTGTACAAACTGGATGAAAATCCGAGGAGTGAACAGCTATGTGCTGTGCACTGGGTAAAGTGTGCTATAACATAAACTAGGAGAAAGAAGGTCAAAGGAACGAGGAGGAGTTGGTTCAGTCATGGATAATTGCCCATGAGGGCAGATCCCATTAGGAAATGGGAATGAGAGGAGAAGTCAGCATTGTGTTTTCAGCTCAAACAAAGCAGGAGCCCCGTTGTCAGAGAGTGAGGAGCAGCAGGGGGAGGAGGACAGTAATCTTTGCTAGTAAGCAAACAGTTTGATGCTATGTTTGAGGTTGATGCTATTGCTATTGGAAGCACAATATTTATTGGAAATTAAGCCACAGAAGGAACGGTGGGAGCTTAGGGGTACTGCTCTACTTAACCAGGATTGGTTTTTGTAATCGCCTTGACTTTGGATGGACTGTCTAGTGAGAAAAACCAAAATGCTGAACGACAAGTTCTGCACAGAAAGACAATTTTACCTCCCATAACATTAAGCGCAGTGGGGAATAGCTTTGGCTCCACATCCTGCCTTTGAGCACACACTATAAACTTCCAAAACCATGCTATATCAAGTTACAGTTTCATTTTCTGTTTGAAACACCTTGAAATTTCTAGGACAGCAGTTGTTTTGCATCCCATTCAGATGTGTCCTGCTTTGAAGAGATATGGATCACACTTCTTTTCACGAAGATTTTGCATTTATACTTATTGCCTTTACCTTTTTCACAGAAAAGATGCTTAGTCTGGAGTGTGTGCTTGGAAAGCAATCTAAGGGGAACACTCCAAAATGTACAGTACTTAAGCAAAACCAGACCTCTTAGAGTTTCTGCCCTGGTCAACACACACTTTTATGAGCACACATCCTTATGCAGTTAGGCAGTCGTGCTGAGGTCAGTGAGTCTTCTTATCCTTAACGTTACCCTTATGTACCTCGCTGGCTTGGTCTGTGCTTCTAATACCTTAAGGCTTTGCTGGGCTTACCTTTGCTGAAGTATGTGGTAGCTTCAGCCCACTCTTCAGTCGGATCTGCTTTCCGACTGTACTCCTTCACTGCTGTGTTACTCCCTTTGTCTTAATTTTAACCTGGCCAAACCTTAACCTATAGCTCAAGGTAGAGCAACAGATTTGCGAAATCAAATCTTGTATTCTGTTCTTTTTCAAGGCTATTTCATAGCCTGGTTATTCATACTCAAGCTAGGCTCAAGAGGGGTTATTCTGAGTGTGTATAAATGCAAACCCAGTGAAAAATATATCCTCCAAGGCATTTAGCAAACGACATGCTGCTTTACATGCCGTATGGTCATAAATGAAAGTGTCGTTACTCTGTTCTGGGTTCAGTTTACAGGATTTCTTTTGGATCAGTTCTTGGTATAAATGTCTTTTTTAATGGAGGAATGAATCCCATTTATGTGGCGGCAGGGGCAGGTGGTTTGCCGAGGTGCCGGGCAGGGAGCACGCTCCCCCAGTCCCAGCCGGTGGGGCAGAGGCGGGAGGGACCCCCCGAAGCTGCTCCGGCTGGGGTCCCCGGCCGCCCGCTGCCTCCGGAGAGGTGTGTGGGGAAGTAGGGGAGTGCTGCGCTGTAATTCCTGCAAAGCATGGTGTTTATTGTACAGTCAAAGTTTATGAGATCCCAGCCCCATCAAGTGCTCCCAATAAACTTGGGACTTCAAATGGGTATTTTCTGTGTAAATGGAAAACTGTGTTAACAATTTAATTGTTGTGTCTGTGTGTTGATACGGACGAGCAAGCTGTCAGCTGCTTTGGGACACTCTGGAGCTCTGCTTTGGTCAGGT
>NW_009628161.1:23301-23573 GCF_000690535.1 Cariama cristata
AAAGCAGAGGCTAAATGAAGAGGTCGGTGGCAGGAGTCTTCTGTCAAAAGACACTTATTTTCTGTTCCTGGGCTAATAAACAGCCTGTTAATCTGTGCGTGTTTAGAATAAACTAGATTTGGGTTTGCCTTACTGCGAAGATGCAGGAGATCTTTCATTTCATTTCTCCCCAAAGCACTCTAAACCTCCGATAAATTGTCCTGCATCAACATTCAAGGCTCAGATAAAAAGGCATCCCTCTTTCTCCTTCTCCTCTGCCTGGCACGCAGACG
>NW_009628162.1:0-6098 GCF_000690535.1 Cariama cristata
CTTCCACTAGCCGTCTGTAGAACGCTTCAGACATTCTACATCTTTCATCTTATTCTTCCTCTAGATTTGTATTGTATCCACTTTCATACCTCCTCTTTCAGAATTATACTTGAAAGGATATGTTCATTTTTCTTCAGATCTTTTCTCAGTTGCTTTCTCATTCTTTTTGTGTTCACAGTTTAATTTAGATATATTCATTACCTTTCTTTTTCTTCTTTCTTTTCTTGGATCTTGGTAGTCTATCTGAAATCTCTACTGTATACAAGTTATTGTAACAGTGCACCATCTGGTTAGTTTAGTTTATTGCAGTGCAAGCTTCCTAGAGCTTTGACCTTTTTCTGTGAATTGAGGTACAACACATATGGTTCATATACTTATGGAGTTTTTTTGTCTCTTGTCTGGAAGTTATGACCAAACAATTTTTCAATGATAGGGCGATTTGTTCTAGTAGTGTCCTTTGCATTTAATGCCGATTTAACAAAGAGTTAGAGGAAAAGTACAGTAGAAAGCTTACATGTAAATCACCTTTGAAATTCCCTCATCCTTCTTGTATACAAATGCGTTCACATTCAAGAAAGAAAACTTAAGAATATGCTGGCTCTCTGTGGAATCCAAGCAGTAACTAACTGTGACATTCTTAAACATGTGGAAACTAAAACAATGTCCTCTCATCTGGGTGTATTACTAGAATGATCAACAGCCTTGTTTTACCCTATCCTAAATTTCTTCAAAGAGATAAAATGGTGGGCTTGTGAGACACTAATTAGCCTTAACACTATGAGTTCAAACATTTTATCGACCCTTATTTTATATTTCAAAAATAGGTGTAGTCTTCATATGTATACTTCTAAGTTTCTTTACATTTTTTCAGTTTTCTAACATAATGCCATTTCCATTAATACAAATTTCTGGTGGAAATCTTGAGCCTTTTTCCTCTTTTTAGCTGAATGTTGGGTGCTCACCTATTTCGTATTATTAGTTTCTTTCATTCCAAGGAGGAAAAAACTAGTCACTTGCTAACTCTGTTAGCAGTCCTTCAGAATGATTCTATATTTTGACTTGCTCAGTTTAAAGGTAAAATACCCCCAAAACCTACAAGGCCTACATAACCAATCTTTACACCTAAACATTATTTGTTTAGGTTTATCTAGCTGTAAGGATGTAAGGCTTGAATATGCATATGTTTTACTTAGCTGAGCAGAGAGGTAAACTAGAGAAAGAGCCACCCACAGTCCTGTGAGCTGACTAATTTTTCTCTAGCAGCCGGATCTGAGGCATCCTGTAGAATCTTTTTCCTGGATTTCTTTTTGCCTTTTTTTTTTTCTTTCCCTGAGCAAAACAAGCAGAAAGGAACAAGGAGGGAATGGATGACATTTCTATCCTTGAGAAAGAGTAGGAGGAAGAAGGCACAGATCTGCAGCTTCAGAACAGCTTCATTGCACTGGTAGAAGGTGAGGGAGGGAGACTCCATCCAGGGTGGTGTCAGAGCTAGCAAAGCCTGAAATACAAGTCAACATCAAGGGAAAGCAGCAGGTAGTAGTAGTTGGGGACTGCTTCCTGTGGGGAATGGAGGCCGCTGTCAACCAGTCCCATATGCTGTCTAAGGAGACTTGTTGCTTGCCAGAGGCTCAGATACCAGATGATATGGAGAGACTGCTGAGGCTTGTCCAGCCCTTTGGCCATTATCTGCTGCTGTTCATCCATGTGGGCATCAGTGGTATTGTGAGGATAGATGTCAACCATGTCAAGAATGGCTTCACAGCTCTAGGTGTGAGGTTGAAGGCCATGGGAGCCCACATAGTTTCTCCTCGATCCTGACTGTGAAAGGGAAAGGTTTGATTAGGAGCAGATGGATACTGCAGGTCAATAACTGGTTGCACAACTGGTGTCAGACAAAGATTTTGCTTTTATATCACATGAACCTTTTTGAGGATTGAGGACTGTTGAACAGGCCTAGTTTTTAGGGACCAAAATTGGAAGGAAGTAGGAGTGGAGGAAAAAGGAAAGAAATGAGTGCTTCTGTTCCTATTCTCTGACATTTTAAAATGAAAATGTATTTATAATCTCCAAAACAGCAAATGCTTTCCTGTTTCATCAAAAAATGTATTTCCCACAACATTGATATCTTTTGTATACTATTCAATTTATATCTTTTCCTCTGCCCTCTTTTTCACATATCTGATGTGGAGACCTAGTCTTCCAATAAATAGCTCAACATAAAGTGCGTATTATGTGTCTTATAAAGATTCAAGGATAGTATCACAGTTTACCCTTGGTGAACAGTGAGAAAGTCATATGTATTGGTAATTAGCGAAGATTCTTCTTCTTGGGTATACGATAATCATAACTGCCTAAGGCTGGATGGTATATTGATAATGATACAAATGTGCTTTATACAAGAAGAGAAGCAGTACAGAGATGAGAAAGAATGCAGATTTAGAGAACTGTAATGACATGAAGGAAGGTGCATATTTTCATCATTTGACAAGAGGATATATTCTTTTTTAACTTCATCTCACTCACTTTCTTAATTTACTGGGGGAGGGTACTTGGAGGGAAAGGTGTTGCACTCCACTCAAGGCTACATGGTTCAATTTGTACATTTCACTCCAGATATCATGAAATTATACATTTCATACATATTTAACATGGAGAGTGCACAAGCCATTTAAAAGGCAGTATGTCTCTCCTCCTATTTGTACATATGCTACCCCCCAAAGAAAAATCTCTTCACCAGATCTCTCAGCAGTGAAACCCTTTGCGGACTTTCAATTGCAGAGTCACTGGCAGTGGTGTTTCAACAGAATATTGATGCTTAGAATTGACTGAGGACAAGAAAGCAGTGGGTGTGAGGAGTTATCACAGAACTGATCTCCTGTAACCCTAGGATCTACATAAACTACAATATATATTCATAAAATGAGACAAATTCATTTAACAAATAAAGATAAATGATCATGTAAAAGTTGACCAAGCGACCACAATCAAAGGGTAGTGATAAGCGGCTTGACATCATCAGTGACCTGTAACAAATGGAATACCTCAAGGGTGAATGCTGGGATCAATAATGTTCAATATCTTAGTCAATGATCTGGGTGATAATACAGAATTCACTCTCAGCAAATGTGTAGATATTACTATATAAGGGGAGTGGCTGATATACCAAATGTCAGAGCTACAGTTCAGAGGGATCTGAAGAAACCTGACAATGGAGCCAACAGAAATCTATTGAATATCAGAAAGTAGAATGTCAAACTTCTGCACTTTGGACAAAATAAATACTATGCATCAGTACAGATTAGAATACCAACTGGCTAACTAACCATGTCCCATGCATCTATGTATGATTCCCTCTTATCATCTCCCCGACTCCAGTTCCTTGAAGTTTAGAGATTATGTCAACCAGTGGTGTAATGCTCCTGGAACAAGTTGTAGAGAACTTCCAGGAGCAGAACTATCTCTGGACAAAATAAGTCAAAAGTGTCTTGAAGCTTTTGTTCCTTTTTTGTTCTACAACACTGGAAATACATATGATATCACAACTGATGGCTCATATTCATTGCAACCACTTGTTAGAGGAGACAAAGGCCTAAGCTGGGCTTGGGGGAATTTCACAGACATTTTATTAAAATACAAATTCCTGCAGTAAATCTCTAACACCAGCAGCCTAATTCAAAGACTATTTAAAGCAGTGTAGAAGGAACTGGAGTGAATTATATTCCATCTTAGTGTCAGTTCATTATTTATATGAATAGAATGGTCAGTTAATCTGTAACAGTAGCAAAGTGTATATATGTACATTCATATGCAGAAGGAGAAACATAATCAGAAATTTACTGAGGAACTATGGTACAAAATCAAAATAATCAGATTACGTCTATATGGCATCTCAAAAATAGAATAGCAAACACAGGACTTTTAGTGGACATATTTCTTGTGAGTTCCTGATCTGAATGAGTCTTGGCCTTTTAGTTCAGTGATATTCTTCTGAAGAGATGAAGAGGGCTGGTGATTGATGTACACAGATCTGTGTCAATGGATTGGATTAGGAAAGCAAGCAAATTGTTTTCTAGTCTAATTAAACCTCAATCGTGTATCTAGTAACGTATAAGCTGTAATTCATGATGGGAAACTCCATACATTGTTTCTCAAAAGAACTTGGAAGTCACGGAGTAAAGTTAACTGAACAGAAAGTTCCCAGTGTGACTGACCAAAGGGGCTAATATGTTGTATAAACAGGGCAATACTGGACATCAGTACAGTGATTACATAATGTGCGTATTTGCTAGCATTGAATATGATGGATTATCTGTAGCTAATATGCAGGAATGATGTAAGAAACTAAGAGAGGGTTGTAGAAAGAAGCGCAAAACTGAAGATTGACTCTTGAAGTGCTAATAAAATCATTGTAGTCATTATGCAAAATGAATTTGTGGAAGAAAACCGTGACTGGTATAGGCTGTATTTGTTTTAACAAATACTTTGGCGCAAAAGGAGTCTGTTGGTAGATCAAAGTTGATGCTGGAGCTCATTTTGTTTACGTCATATGCTATTTGGAAGATTTCACTTCACATTAGGCTTAATTTGGTCTCCTGGGTGTAAAGTCCCCACTATACTTGTAGTTCAAAGCTTTCTGAAGAAGAATTATCATCTTACAAACCTTTGCTTCCTTGAGTGTGGGCTCTCTGGGGAACCTCCCTGGATGGACTACACTATTTTTTCTCCTGTCTCATGAAGATGATCACAGCAGATCAGGAGACATGTCAGGTGCTTCCACCACCACTGCCTACATAAAGATTAATATATAGAAACTTCAATTCTGGTCCTGTGCAATTTTCAAGTGGTGCCATGTGCCTGCTGCCTTCTCCATCTTCCCACAGAGTTTGTATTCTGCATTCAGTATTCAGTATTCAGCATGAGGCACCCTAGACAGGGTATAGGAGATTTAATCCTGAATCCCCAATCAATATATTTGCCTGGAAAGAAACAGGCAAATTGCTGACTCCACCATCTCAGGACACTCTCTTTCCTGGAACAGAGTGGATGGGTGATATAAATAAGATCACTCAGGACTTTGCTTTCCATGGGTTTCTCTGCTGTGGGGATAGGACGGTAGAGAGCTTTGAGAGAATCTGTCCACCCATAAGGCATTGAAGATAAGGTATATGTGAATACATAAATTGCAAGGTCTATCACTCAGCTATTTCGCAAAGCCTTGTGTATGACTAAGGTATATCTATGAAAACATGACAAGTTTCAAAGGAAGGACTAACACCTTCCTGAACTAAGACTCAAAGGAGAAACTGGTGCTTTCTTCCTGGGCTAGGACAACAACATCTGTGACATTCTGCTGCTGTTCTGCATTGTGGTAGATGCTGCATGTCCCTGTGTCACTGGGTCATGAGACTGTCATATGACAAGGAGGAATATATGAATGATAGAGGAAAAGGGGTAACATGTCATGAATTACTAAAATAAAGAACAGAGGCTGAAAATTGGGAGAGAGATGTGGGATTTACATGGCTGAAATCAACATCATCCCATTAGCCAACACGATCCCCTAGAGACTAACACTAAAAAATCTGGCCAATATGGTCTAACTAAAGGGACAACCACAACACTTGCAGTGGTGATAAGAATGAAAGAATCCCTAGCAATTGCCACATTTTCCAGATCCAGCAGCCTCCTGTGTCCTTCCAGGAGATCTGGACATCTAAAGCACTCGGGTACGGTGGCTCTGTAGTCTGGGCTGATTTGTTGATCTGCACTTCTTCCTATCGCTGGCCCACTATTGTTGCCTGGAAGCATGGTTTGGCAGCTCTGGCAGCAAGAACTCCTTCTGGAGCAGCCACAATTGGCACCTATCCAGTGCATTCTGCATCTGAGTTTCTGTCTGGTCTCTAGGTAGACTTAAAACTATAGATCCTGCTTAACATCCTGGATGACACTTGTGATTACAGAGTCAATGGTCTCCCTCCTTTCTGTCTTCTTCTCTGTCCAAATGGTGACCTAGGCACTCTGGCACTGCAACATCTGATTCAGGATGGCTTCTCTGGTGCAAACTGTCTCCTTTCTCCAGTAACATGGGGACAAATCAG
>NW_009628162.1:6172-20166 GCF_000690535.1 Cariama cristata
GAATCATAGAATCATTATGGTTGGAAGAGACCTCAAAGATCATCAAGTCCAACCGTATACCCAATGCCACCATACTCGCTAAACCATGTCTTGAAGTGCCACATCTAAACGTTTTTTGAACAACTCCAGGGATGGTGACTCCACCACCTCCCTGGGGAGCCTGTTCCAATGCCTAACAACTCTAACAGTGAAGAAGTTCTTCCTAATATCCAACCTGAACCTCCCCTGGCGCAACTTGAGACCGTTTCCTCTTGTCCTATCACTGGTTACGGGGGAGAAGAGACCAATCACCACCTCACTGCGACCTCCTTTCAAGCAGTTGTAGAGGGCGATAAGGTCTCCCCTCAGCCTCCTCTTCTCCAGACTAAACAACCCCAGCTCCCTCAGCCGCTCCTCGTAAGGTTTTTTCTCCAGGCCCTTCACCAGCTTTGTTGCTCGTCTCTGAACACACTCCAGCAGCTCAATGTCCTTCTTGTAGTGAGGGGCCCAAAACTGAACACAGTATTTGAGGTGCGACCTCACCAGTGCAGAGTACAAAGGGATGATTACTCCATCTGCAGCCCACAGAGGACCCCATGCCGGAACAGGGGGATGCCCAAAGGAGACTGTGACCCTGTGGGAGGTCCATACCGGAGCAGGCTCCTGGCAGGACCTGTGGCTCTGTGGAGAGAGGAGCCCAGGCTGGAGCAGGTTTGCTGGTTGGGCTTGTGACCCACCAGGGGGACCCAGGCTGGAGCAGTTCGTGAAGAACTGCAGCCTGTAGGAAGGACTCATGCTGGATAAGTTCACGGAGGACTGTCTGCCGTGGGAGGGACCCCAGGCTGGAGCAGGGGAAGAGTGTGAGGAGTCCTCCTCCTGAGGGGGAAGAAGAGGCAGAGGCAACGGGTGATGAACTGACCGCAACCCCCACTGAGGGGGAGGAGGGAGAGAAATCGGGAGAAAAGTTAAGCCCAGGAGAAGGGAGGAGTCAGGGGAAGATGTTTTTAAGATTTAGTTTTATTTTTCATTATCCTTCTCTGATTTGA
The DNA here is from genome assembly GCF_000690535.1 of Cariama cristata. Taxonomy (NCBI): domain Eukaryota; kingdom Metazoa; phylum Chordata; class Aves; order Cariamiformes; family Cariamidae; genus Cariama; species Cariama cristata. The sequence continues at coordinate 7,198 of NW_009628162.1, forward strand.
TTGGTAATAAATTAAACTAATTTCCCCAAGTTGAGTCTGTTTTCCCTATCACAGTAATTGGTCAATGATCTCTCCCTGTCCTGCTCTCGATCCATGTGCCTTTCGTTACATTTTCTCTCCCCTGTCCAGATGAGGAGGGGAAGTGATAGAGTGGCTTTGGTGGGCACCTGGCATCCAGCCAGGGTCAACCCACCGTGCAGATTGCTACTACTTACATAAACAAATTCATCACACTTTGAGAGGAAGGGGTAAATATGAAAATAAAACAAGACAGTGCTGTATGTCGAACAAATTTGAAGAATCACCTCAATTGAAAAACATTTTAAAAGCTTTAGAGCTTTACAGTGACAGGCCTCATAGGCCACACAACCTGTGTGAAATTGGATTCCATGTGATTATTTCTGGGCAATAATTCAGAGCGAATAACATCAAGAAAGGCTTGCATAAATCCTGACAGAAAAAGTGGATTTAAATCAAACTAATAGTTTGCAAAACATATGAAATATGCTTTGTACTGTGCCTTGGAGACACATGGCCAAATCCATATTCAAAAAGTAAAAACAAACCAGAGTGATTTGAAGAATAAATTACTTGTCATCATGATCTTTAAAAATGCCAGAATTTAATGCAAAAATATAATCCTAACATTTATTGCACCAAAAATAAATGTCAACATATTAGACTTAACTGGCTAAGCCTTGTGGTAGCATTTCTACAAAGTGAAAGGAACATGACAAGTTGTATTTCACATTTATTAGAATGAGATTTGGTCTTCTTTATCATAAGCATTAGATTTAAACACTTTATTTTAATTTACTTCACAGTACTGAGAAAAACATTGACTCAGATAAGAAGTGGAATACCATATAAACTTTTCTCTGAAGCAATCAATCAATTTTAGAAGCTAAATATGCAATATGACAACACTAGAGCTTTGCAGTAGAATACAAAATATAACATAAAATATTTGTGACATATCACAGACAGTACTTAGAAACGTATCTGCTATATCTAGAACATTGTAAAAATTATGGTCTACTATTGGTTATAACAGATATCTCTTCAAAAACATGTAAGTACACATTACTATACAGAAGGACTATATTTGAGAGTATCTTTTGGCTGCAGCTAGGTACATAATCAGAGACAATCATTGTTCTAATTCTTTCTTAAACTTTGATGTTGTGTAACACTTGTGTGTACTTCCTTGCCTTCCATTAGTTATGTCATTATTTATGCTTTGCAAAGTGTCACCAGTTAAGGCTTGGCTGGCAATTAAAGTGAATGACAGATGCTCTCTGTGAACCGCTTCCTTCCCCTAGATGCGCAAGGAAAGATGAAAAGGGAGAGAGACTTATGGGTTGAAAAATTAGAACAACTTTAATAAAAAAAAACCCACAATAAAAAATAGTATAAAAATTAATACTAATACTACTAATAATAGAAATAGAAATATACAAACTAATATTGAGCGTCCCAATTATGATCATGGAATCGCATGCTATGGTGGTTTGCACTGCTTATGCAGCAGGGCGGACACCAGGATATCCTGGACTGGACTCTGCAGCAGACAGGAACCAGCTTCAGAAATACACGGATTTGGACTGGAGGCAGGAGAATGAGCAGAGTCCTACAGTGATGCTAGCCATGAAAGAAGAAGGGTTGATCCCTGTGATCTTTTAGCTTTATACTGAGTATGGTGTGTATGGGATGGATTATTTTTTTGGTCAGTTTTTGGTAACCTGTCCCATCTGCACTTTCCTGCAGGTGTGACCCTTTTACGCCTTTTCACTTGTTTAACAAAAGAAAGCCAGCAATGACCTTGGTTCCCACAGGAATAAATACAAAGATGGGTCTTTCTGCATACAATGCGCAGAGTCCTACAGTGATGCTAGCCATGAAAGAAGAAGGGTTGATCCCTGTGATCTTTTAGCTTTATACTGAGTATGGTGTGTATGGGATGGATTATTTTTTTGGTCAGTTTTTGGTAACCTGTCCCATCTGCACTTTCCTGCAGGTGTGACCCTTTTACGCCTTTTCACTTGTTTAACAAAAGAAAGCCAGCAATGACCTTGGTTCCCACAGGAATAAATACAAAGATGGGTCTTTCTGCATACCAGTCCTAATGTTACCTTAGTAACAACTATAAACATCACGCATTATCAATTCTAAAAGAAGACTTTTTTCAGACACTGTCTGAAAAACAAGTAGTCAACTTCAGAAAGTGCAATTACTTAGAAGAAACTTAACTGAAGGAAAATCTACTGAAAGGAGAATTGGTCCTGTTTTAGCCAAAACCAAGGCACAAAGTATGTTCTTACACTTTATCTTTGCATTACTAACGCAGTTACACATATGAAACAGGCATCATAGAAACAATCATGTTTTTAAGCCTTGTCTTCATAGGAAACAATCCAAATTCCTTGGAAATTAATACAATTCTTCCTGTTATAACAGTGTCAGCATAGCCTTCAAGGGCTTTTAAGTTATAATTTGTTGCCTCACAGGGTTAAAATGTTTAGATCATTTTCTTTCAGAAAAAAAAAAAAGAAAATTTACATAAGTCTTTTATCTGGAATAATAAAGTAGTATAAATATTAAAACATCAATATCATAAATGTATTAAATATCTATATGAAATAAGCTTGTAACAAAAGTGTATTTGAAATTTTAAAACATACATTAAATGAATATATTTAAATTCGCAAAAATTAAGCACTTAGGAGATGACAGATTTGTGCTTCTTCATGCAATATTACTGCAATGCCTCCATATTTTCTATCTTACAACGACAGAATTAGTTATCTCTTTAAGACAAGAGGTACACAAAGAATGGAGTCTGTGGTCATGTAATTGAAGAAAAAAAGCATACAGGGTTGTCAGAATAGGTATAGTTATCTATGTATGAATTACTATTTAGTACAAACTGTACAGTTTACAGCCTTAAATGTTATTTATGCAGTGATACATAACAATATATGTAGATATAATTTCCTAGTTTTGCAGTATGTTTTCTTTTAATGTCAAATTTTTTAATTGTTTTCGAACAGACAATGTCAGAAACAAATATTACATCTGATATAGTCTCCCAAAGGTTCAGGGAAGATTATGTGTATTACATAAAGGAACCTACTGGTTTCCCATCTTTCTCACTCTAGAAGTGGCTGCAAAACAACCCTGCATTTGCCAGATCTGCCAAGACTCACTGCTGTGTCCGACTACTGTTGCTGCTAGTGGTGGTCTTGTTGGAGCTCCCTGTGAAACCTAGGCCAAGAATTAGGACACCTAACTGATATACCACGGTAGATGAAAGAGGAAAGGCTAGGGAGAGGAAAAATAATGCTGGAAATAATATGAAGTGGTCTGTAGCAACATAGATGAGCCAGTTAGGGGCGTCCAGACTGGTAACTGGTACTATTTACCAAAGCTAATAGGCACAGGTAATAGAAATCAGCAAAGGAGTGGTTTTCCAGCAAGTAGATTAAAAGGATTCTACCTCAGAAGAGAGTAAGATCTCATGAGAAGATTAGAAAGGATCCAAGATTGATTTCAAAGACTTTTCGGGTTTTTTTTTCTTTTGTTAATGCTAACCATAAATATTTGTCCCCATCTTTTCATTTAAATAAACTAAACATTTTAATTTTCACCTAGTTTTCTGGCATGCATAGGCTTAGTTAGTAAGAGGTATGAGCAGGCTAACTTGTCATGAAGGAGTTGGCTGGGGAACTGGATATTTTCATTATCCTATGCAGGGGCTGAAGAAAGCTTTCTCATTTCTGGTACTTATAGGCAGAAAAGGCTGGTACAAACTAAGTGCTAGGTCTATAAGAAAGTTTGCAACCTCTGGAAGTGTTTATTTTTGATGAGGCTGTCATATAGATCATCTCCTAACACTGCTTTGGCACTTGGCATAGGTCAGCTTTGGCTCTCAGACGTTTTAATGGATTTTGCTCCCAGCAAATATTTCCCTTGGAATGCAACTGCTAAAATGGGCACTATAGCACGTTACATCCTTTTTCTTTGTGGGGGACTTTAACACTCTTATATGTGTGTGTCTCCTTTCCTCCTACTATAAATTTATTTCACCGTTTATACTTCTGACAGAGGATTTGTGTGTACCACCAGTAAAAGTATGTCTCTTAAAGGCCTGATGTTACAAACCTACGACTTTCTGGCACACATTACTCACACAAGTGACTATATGACACAAAACTGTATGTATACTCCATATATTAGTAAGCTAAGAGGATGATTAATCTTTCATTTGAATGAGAAAATGTACAATTACACATTTAACTCTGAAATATGTGCTGTGGAAATTAGTTGTAGCATACATGGATAATTGCATTGAAATTTGAAACTAGTTAGCACTTTTGATAATAGATAAGGCCCACAAATTTCTAAGTACTACACTATTTTGTATAAATACGTAATAAGAATGACAAAAAATCTAATTACATACACACTAATCATATGCTGTAATGAAAGAGTGATAAGTTATTATAATGTGTTTTTTTAGAGGAAACCAAACTCCTGTTTTCAGTGGAATCTTATTTCCATATGGCTTTTATGTCATTCACCTTACATATACATAAGGATGTTTACAGACCTGAAATTGGTAATGACTTAAAAATGTTTAAAAATTTCTGCAGAAAAAATTTATTGAGCTGCTGACATATCACAAAATACATATAACTCTGGTCATATACTTTTTAGGTTACATAAAAAATTCTTCTTTCTTTTCCTCTCAAAAAAATCCCCATTATATTTTTATCTGCTCATAAAACATTCAGTAAAGCAAACAGAATGTTCAGGTAGTAATATTCTATTTTATGTTTCCTCTGCTTTGTAAAGAAGCTTTTTTATTTTGATTTATGTTTCATTGCCCCCTGCTGTTTCATGAAGTACTTTTTTTTTTTTTTTTAAAGAATCAACATCTCAGTTTACTTTATTAGTGAAAAAGGAGTTGGACTTGAAATCGTCTTCTCTTCTTATGGTCTCAGATTCAATATGCTTTTTTTTCACCTGAAAGGCTGAAGTATTCAAATAATGTAGTCAATGCAATTAAACTATTATGGCAACGCTGCAAAATGAAAAAATGCTTTCAAGTGTCATTTCCTGTCTTACACACAATATTAAGAAAATTTAATATTATTTTCATATGCAATATCTCTTCCATTTTTAGGTACTGTCTTGGGATACAGAATGCCTCATGTGAAAAAAGAGTTTTACTTAAATATGCAGTTCTATTAGCCCCTGTTCCTTGAAGAGGATTCTCAGTTGCTTGATGAAACTGTTCACTTAGGTCTCCTCATCACCTACCTCGACAGAGTTCTTTTGTGTTTTTCAAAATATTTACCTAAAAAAGCTGAAGATGTTAGTCATGTTCATTTTTTCTTCTGGAAGTTATGCAGAAATTTTGCCCAAGCTGTACTTGTTCACATGGAGACAAATACCTACAAGACTTCTCCAGATGTTTCATGATGTTACAAACCTGGATATGGCAGATATTGACTGTGTCCACCAGCAGAAAATCTGTATACTTTGTGAATATTTCCATTTTTTAATGAGTTTCTTTCATGCTAGGGAAGCATCAACTGTACCAGAATGAGATTTTTTTTCAATTAATGAGATACATATGTAAAGACAGCCAAAACATGGTGCAGAAAGCTTCCAGAAGTCACAAAATCACATCAGTGTCATCAGAATTGTGGTGCTGTATTGAAAGTTGTGGGATTACTTTAAAAACTGATTTTGGAAATGTTACTTGGGCTTACCTGTCTTGTTTTTTCAGGCTTCTGTACTTCATTTCTCTGCAATAATAATGTCAAGCAGCTCAAAATAAACAAAGATATTAAAATTATAGGTTTTAGTCCAAATTCACAGATTTAGGAAGCATTTCTTCACAGAAACAGTTGTGAGACATTGGAATAGGCTACCCAGGGAGGTGGTGGAGTCACCATCCCTGGAGGTGTTTAAGAAAAGACTGGATGCGGCACTTTAGTGCCATGGTCTAGTTGTCATGGTGATGTTAGGGCAAAGGTTGGACTCAGTGATCCCAGAGGTGTCTTCCAATCAAATCAATTCTGTGATATTTCATAAGACTATTGGAGCCTGTGCAGAAGAGCAATGGCATTTGTTCCATTGCCATTACACCCAAAGGGAGGTCTACCTACATGAAGGGTAGCCTGAACACTCAGGTTAATATCTGGTTTATTTTGGCTAATGAGCTAGCCTGAATTAAAAAATCTAGTATCTGGCTGTACTGATCAGAGATAATATGCCTTAACCTTCTTTCATTAAGATGTCACTTCACTTCATGTTTGTCAGAGGCAAACTAAGAACATAGCCAATTAATTAGCTCAGATGATTTGGATGACTTGATCATTTATCTGAGCCCTGAGGCTGCTTAGTAAATATCCACAGTTTATAATGTAATACAGAGCTGGTATACCCAAGCCAGATCATATGCTGTGTAGATGTGTTATATCGGTATGGATGAACAGCTATACAAGCTAATTTAGAGTATTCCCTGCTTAAGGAAAGAAGCAGCTACAGATAAAGCCACAAATGAGTTTTCCTGCTTCTCAACTAACCAGAATCACAAGTGCTTTTTTTGGAACAGATTAATTGCCTCTATCCACCTACATCACAGAAGAGTGAGGAACTAAGTTGATTGCACAATGAATTACTTCAAAATTACCAAATGGCAGAAAGATTTACTTCAAAAAGTAGTTTGTGTGGATTTTAGTAAGGCTTTTGATACTGTACCTCACAGCATCCTTCCAGACAAGTTGCCCAACTGTGGGATGAGCAGGTTCATACTGCACTGGGTAAAGAACTGACAGAGGGGCAGGGCTCAAAGGGTTGTAGCGAATGGGGCTACATCTGGCTGGTGGCCAGTCACCAGTGGTGTTCCTCAGGGCTCTGTTCTAGGGCCAGCTCTGTTCAATATTTTTATCAATGTTCTGGATGCAGGAGTTGAATGCACCATTAGTAAATTTGCTGATGATACTAAGCTGGGTGGTGCTGTTGACTATCTGGAGGGACAAGAGGCCCTGTGGAGGGATCTAGATAGATTGGAGTATTGGGCAATCATCAATAGCATGAAATTTAACATGAACAAATACTGTATTCTGTACCTGGGACAGAATAACGACTGGCACAAGTATAAACTGGGAGAGGAGTGGCTGGAGAGCAGCCCTACAGGAAGGAGTCTGGAGGTGTAGGTTGACAGCAGGCTCAGTACGGGTCAGCAGTGTGCCCTGGCAGCCAAGAGGGCAAATCACTTCCTGAGGTGCATCAAACACAGTATAACCAGCTGGTCAAAAGAGGTGATTATCCTGCTGTATTCAGTGTTGGTGCGGCCTTACTTAGAGTACTGTGTGGAGTTCTGGGCCTCAGAATTTAAGAAAGGTGTGAATGTGTCCAGAGGAGAGCAACAAAGCTGGTGAAAGGACTGGAAGGCATGTCCTGTGAGGAGCGGCTGAGGACTCTGGGTTCGTCTGGTTTGGAGAAAAGGAGGCTGAGGGACAACTTCCTTGCTCTCTACAGCTTCTGAGGAGGGGAAGTGGAGAGGGAAGTACTGAGCTCTTCTCCCTGGGATCCAGGGATAGGACGTGTGGGAATTGTTCAAAGTTGTGCCGGGGGAGGTTTAGGCTGCACATTACAAAGCATTTCTTTACGAGGAAGGTGGTCAAGCATTGGAACAGGCTTCCTACAGAGGTGGTCAATGCCTCGTGCCTATCAGTGTTTAAGAGGCATTTGAACAATGCCCTTAATAATTTGCTTTAACTTTTGGTCAGCTCTGAAGTGGTCAGGCAGTTGGACTAGATGATCATTGTAGGTCCCTTCCAACTGAAATATTCTATTCTATTCTATTCTATTCTATTCTATTCTATTCTATTCTATTCTATTTAGTTATCACTCACCTGGCCTCACTCACATCATCTATACCTGGTCTGCAAGAAATGAAAAAGGAGCTCAAGGTAAACAACAGAACACAGAAAGCTTCTGAAGGGGAATGAGAGGATGAAAGAGGTTTGAAGGAAAAAAAGGAGTATTTAGGCCAATGAAATACTATAGGAACACATTTTTAGTGGAGGAAGGTACAAGGAAAATAAACTTTGGAGAAATAGGAAGGAGACAGTGGAAATTTGGATGGGAAAGGAAAAAGAGCAATGTGTACAGAACAGAGGCATTTACATCCTTAGGAGTACATAAATAAATTATAGCCCAAAGACTAAAGCTGGAACCCTTGATAATAGTGCTATTACAACGATACGAGTCTGTATCCTGTTCCACCTGTAACACACCAATCCACACATCCATACCCACATATTTCAGCTTTGTTTGCAAACATACCCCACTGGATCCAAACCTTGTATCCATAAAATGAGAAAATATGTATTTCCTTCCCCAGAAAATACTCCTACAATTTTCGGTCTAGTTTAGTGTTGCTTTAATTTTCCTGCAAGAGAGCACAATGTGTTATTATTTTTTCTAATGTTTGTTTAAAATATATTGATATTATTACCAACTAAGAGTTTGTTTGCAGTCTTGTCAAAAGCTGGAGTTTTTTGTTTGCAAAGCTTGAAAGGACAAATTATCTTTGTTATTTATATAGAAAGCTTTAGCATGTTATTACAAATCAATGGTGTTACTGTTTTTCCCTTAACATTCTGACTGCAGCATTTTATTGTTTTAACATTTCTTGACTCTTAGAGTTCTGGAACTCATTTATGCAAGTATTTAGTGGCATAGCTCTTGGCACTAGAAACTTAACTCACTTGCATAAAGGCTTCCTTTCGGCTTATTCGTAATTTACAAATGAGCATCATGCTACACAGCCTAAGATAGGTCCTAAGTGTGCATTTCCACATTTGGGATAATTTTTTAGTCAGTTCTTTTCCTCAGTAAATCTATGACACATTGCTCTAATTTTCCATCCTGATCATTGCCTTTTTCTGAAGCAACCTTAACTGAATTGCATTACTTTTTTTATTTTAGTCACAGAAAGATTAATAAAAGCCTCACTTTCTCTGCTGAGTCATACAATACATATTTTTGCAACGAATATTGAGTAATAAAAAAGAAAAATAAATGTGCAGCACAACAAACATTCTATCTGTTAATAGAAGTTCCTCCTCTGTTTTCAAAAGTGCAATGCACACTGAATGCGTTTCTGGGATGCAGAAAAGGGAAATGATCAACAAGAGATTTCTAAGGCATGAACAAAGTAAGTTTCAAACCTATCTATATAAACGAATTTATTAAGTAATGAAAAACCCTTGAATCTTACTTTTCAATGAAACTAAGGAATTGCACAGAAAGATTTTGTTTAGAACGTAGAATTTTAGACCACTTCCTTGTGAAGAACTCTGATTTTGAAATATTCAAATCTAAACCACTTCCAAATTGCTTCTGCAGTCTAGGTCTTGTCAAGCTTTGCCATGCCATGTTCCCACAACTGCTGAAATATAATTTAGCAGCCTAATATAATCCTTGGTAATCTTCTAGGAATATGAAGTAGCCAAGTTAAATTTATGGAAGCCCACGACCACCATTCTTTTTTATGAGGTCTCTGGTAAAAACAACTAGAAAATTGATTTTATAAATCTTTCACAACTTTTTAGAAATAGGTGTTCTGTCTGGTTTTCTTCTTTTCCTTCTGAAAACCATTTTCTTAGGAAATGCCTATTTGTGCCTCTTTAACATCCCAGTCTTTCTGTTTTGTTTTTCTTAAGGCTCTGTGCCTCTTAGAAGATTTGTCTGTTCTTTGTCTTTCCAAACTAAGTTGCTGCATTTTTTTTTGCTCATTCTAGTCTATAGTACAAGCGTCAGAGATCATTGCCTTTGACCATTACATAGAAAGAAAATACTAGGTCAAATATATATTGAATCTGAGGCTAAACTGTGTGGAGGCTTGTTGTCAGCTCTGGATGGTTTGCAATACCATGAAGACTACTAGTTAGTTTTGTAGATATAAAGAGTTCTAAACAACAACCTTTCTTTAATGGTAGTTGCAAATTTTCCAATTCTCTAACAAAGCGGTTGAATGAAGTAGAAAAGCTTCTTAGTTTCTATAGAAATGGAAGAAGTAATCAGTATAACTGCTTCTGTATAAGTTTCTTTTCTGTCAGCTGCGTTCTGCTCTCTTACAATACACGTGAGATCTGGTCATCTTCCCTGACAATATGTCAATTGTTCCAGCTTATTGGGTTACTTGTAGAAACAATAACAAAAGCTGTTTCTAGAATGTCATTTGGCAGAATATTTAGTTATCAAAATAATTGTGCAAGAATGCTCATTATACACTTACGAGACATAAGACCATATCTGGAATATTTATCAGCTTATGTAACCTATTCTTTCCAAAGTAGAAGGTACGCACAAACATTTGTATTATATAAATATATCAAAAAAAGATTGATGACATATAATAATAATATACCAGTCTAGACATGATATATCTGTTATTACAGGTTGCACTTTAGAGATTTTTTTAGTTTGTTCCTATTATTTGTAATAGAAAAGCCATCCTTTTCATTAAGACAAACAAAAGAGTCATAATAGAACAGCTCACCATAGCAATAGGTTTGACATGCTAGGTTAAGAATACATTTGAGGCAAATCTGAGCTGGTCTGTGTTAATGTCTGTTAATTTAGATCTTTATTTGAAAAGTCAGTCCTTAATATAACTAGAAATGTGTCAGTGCAAAACAGTTTTTGGATTAAAATTTCACAAGACCAGCTGAATATGCCAGTTAGAATACAGCAAGGGATATATCTGGAGAAGTTACTCTATTTTCTTTAAGTGAAAATTCCTACACATCTGGATAACTTGATAAAATGAGACAACAGCAAATATATTTTGTTAGTATTGTTTTCTAAAAATTCTGATCTAGATCACAACCATACTGTTCTAAATAAACTCCAAACAAACATTAAGAAATAATCATTGTTCCAGCAAGTCATTGTGTAATCAAAAATATGGGGGAAAAAACAGGGAAAAAGCATTATTACTCGTAAGGTTAAAAAGAATTAGTGATTCATATCCCACAGAAGACCCACAGAAAATTAATAGAAATAATATTTTATTTCTGAAAGGAATTCAAGCTTGTAATTAACTATAAGTTATACCCATATAGAAGCAGAAAAATAATGAACTTTCTGTATGTACCAAGAGAAAAAAATATCGCATGGTCTTCTTTTTTGCGCTCTTGTCTTCAGATATTTTAATTCTCTAAACAAGTCTAGTTCCTTTTGTAGAAGTTAAAAAGTAGTATTCCAAAACCAATATTGACTTCCTCATACACTTTTTCCTTTTTCTTCATCTGCATGACAACTGTAGGGTTATGAGAAGCAACAAGTTGAAACAAACCAGGACATAGAAGCAGTCTTTCCACACAAGATAAAATACTGATGGAGAGCAGATTCCCTGCTCAGGGATAGCTTCCACCAGATGATTATGGGTAGATAATGCAGATGTTCAGATTTAACTCAGGGAGTTTGATTTTAAACCATTCAGGCTTAAAGATTAAAAGCCCATTTTACCCGGTTTGTTGTTTACAGTCATGCTAGTGTCTCTGTGTAATATTTGCAGGACTGGAGTAGGGGAGTGATGGCAAAATTTGGACTAGAATGCTCTGGCAAGTCCAGGCACCAAGCCAAAAGAAGAAAGTCTGTTCAGAAATCTTTGCTTCTTTAGGGTTTACATAAATTTTTCAGCAATTTCTGGGTTTTTGTTTCTTTGTTTATTTCTTTGAGATTAGATTTCAGTAGACTTTTTTTATTGTTTTGTTTGGATTTGGGGTGAAAAACTGATAGACCTTTTTCTCTGGAAGATGTACTATATGCACAGCCATGCTATGTGTGCCACAGAAAACGAAAGCATTTGTGGTGTGTACATATGCTTATATATATACACATGTACATACACACACATATATACATATATATGTATATATGTAAGACCTGTAGACACATATATAGATATATTGGTATTTGCCTGTGTGTATAGATATGCGTAAAGTGAAGGAAACATGGTTTCTGTGTGAATGTAATAAAGAATGTAATAAATATTGAGAAAGTAGGGCAGTTGTATAGTCTTTCTCATTATCTTCACCATTCAATGCATAATTTTAACATGTATTTCTGCATAGTGTCAAAGGTCTACCCTGAATGCAGAATTATTATTTTATTCATGAGATTTTCCTTTAGCATCATGCTATATGAGTTTTTGGCATATCTTCCCCATGAGGTGAAATACACTGCAGATACAGAAACTGCACAAGCCTTTTGAAAACTCACTGTCAGAGTGAGGATTAGTCTTCATGACAGTCTCATTCCCATGTCTTCATTTATTCTCCAAACTGCCAGTTGCACAAATCATTGGCTCTACCTGTTGGTTTTGTTTACTGTGGCTTATTCAGGAAGATCTGGCTCCGATGGGTTAAACTATCCACCCGGAAAAAGGTAACATAGTTACAAATTGCAAAAGTTCTATTTTAGGCGACTTGACTGATCAGGATCCTATGACAGATCTTTATCTTCCTATGTGATTTCAACAGCTGGACATTTTTGTTTGTTGATTGGTTGCTATATACTTTCTCTATGTAATTTTCTAACTTCCAAAGCAAAACCTTCAGTACTTATAAAGCCATCATGGCCTCCGTACTGAAGTCTTATTTTACTTTCCTCTTGAATTTTCTCAGTGTTATTTCCTGATACAATTCCAGAGAACAAATTCTGTGATACTTACATCTTTTCTTTTATAAATATGGTTACTGGCTAGTAACTTGAGGTGGGTAGACCTTGGCTGGCTGCCAGGTGCCCACCAAGCTGCTCTATCAATTCTCTTCCTCAACAGGTCCGGGGGACAAAATATGATGAAAAGCTCATGGGTTGAGATAATGACAAGATCACTCAGCAGTTACTGCCATGGTCAAAACAGACTACGTAGGGAAA
>NW_009628162.1:20197-29729 GCF_000690535.1 Cariama cristata
TTAATTTATTACCAATTAATAAGAAAGTAGGATGATAAGAAGTAAGAACAAATCTAAAAACACCTTTCCCCCACGCCTCCCAACTTCCCAGGCTCAGCTTCACTTTCAATTTCTCTACCTCCTCCCCCAGAGTGGTGCAGGGAATAGGGGATGGGGGTTGTAGTCAGTTCACAATGCTTTGTCTTGCGGCTCCTTCCTCCTCATGCTCTTCCTCAGCTTCAGCAAGGGATCCCTCCCACAGGAGACAGTCCTTCATGAGCTTCTCAAACGTGGGTCCTTCCCACAGGCTGCATTTCTTCAAGAACTGCTCCACCATGAGTCTTTTTCACAGGGTTCAGTCATTCAGGAACAGACTGCTCCAGCAAGGGCTTGCCATGGGGTCACAGCTTCCTTTGGGGCAGATCCACCTGCTCTGGTGTGGGGTCCTCTACAGGCTTCAGTGTGGCTGTCTGCTCCACTCTGGACCTCCGTGGGCTGCTCCAATCTGGACCTCCATGGGACAACATGTATCACCATGGTCTTCACCATGGGCTGATGGGGAATCTCTGCTCTGGCGCCTGGAGCACCTCCTCCCCCTACTTCTTTGCTGACTTTGGTGTCTGCAGAGTTGTTGTACTCACCTATTCTCCCTTCTCTCTCCCAACTGTTGTTGCACAATATTTTTTTTTATCCTTTCTTAAATATGTTTTCACAGAGGTACTACCAACATCACTTATTGGCTCAGCTTTGATCAGCGGTGATCTTGGAGCGAGCTGGAACTGGCTCTGACACGGGGACAGCTCCTTGTCTATTCTCACAGAAGCCACTCCTGCATCCCCTCTGCCTGCTACTACAACCTTGCCCCACATGAACCCAATATACAGCCAAACACCTGCCCTTCATTTCAATCACTGCCCTTTCCCAGGGGATGGGGAGAAAAAAATTGAAGGATAGCAAAAAGACCTGTGGATCAAGATAACAACTGTTTAACAAGAAAAGCAAAACCACTTTTCTGGAAGGCAGAGTCTCAGCATGTGTAACAGTTGATTGGGAAGACAGATGCAGTAACCATGAACATCCCCCTTTCTTCTTCCTCTCTCAGAGCTTTTATTGCTGAGCATGACATCATATCCTATGGGAAATCCCTTTGGTTAATTTGAGTCAGCTGTCCCAGCTGTGTCCCATCCCAGCTTCTAGCCCACCACCAGCCTACTCTCTTTGGGAGGGGGAAAGAGAGAGAAAACCTTGACACTGTGCAAGCACTGTTCAGTAGCAGCCAATACTGTGTTATTAACACTGTATTAGCCACAAATGCAACGCACAGCAACATAGGGGCTGCTATGCAGACTTTATAACTTCATCCCAGCCAGACCCAGTACAATGAACAATAAGATACATGAATAGAAGTGCTATGATATTCTGGATTCCCAGAGATTATTGTCCATCCAAATAAATATTCCTTAGAGTGTTATGTGAAATGAACTAAGTGATGAGCCAGTCAAGATACTTATATTTAGAATGATAGAATCAGACCCTATGAGATATTTTAAAATGTTTTAAAAGCAAACAAGGTTATTCTTCAATAGTTAAGTTTAATAAGAAAACATATTTAATTCTTTGAACTCCTGACAATAAAGAAATAACTGAAAAGAAAAAAAAACAAAACAAAACAAAATAAAAACAAACCAACAAAAACTCTTCAGGGAAACTGTTCAGCAAGGGAACACTTTTTTTTTTCAAAGAAGTACTGATTATTTCATTTCTTATGACAGCTGAGCAAGATACAGATTTTATAAAATATTGGTAGCAAATATCAGGCAGTATCACTGGGTTTGTGACAATGATGTAGAGTGATCGATTTTTTTGTAAGTGCTAGCAAATATGATTCACACTTTTCCTAAGTTAAAATTCACTAGGGATTTGAGAACATATTCAAAACTTTGTACTTCCAGATGAAGTCCTTGTGCTATAAGCCAAGAAGACAGAAATGTCAATAACAAAGAAGATGGCACCAGTCCACACCAAAGAACTGCAGAAGGGAAGAATTTAATACACTTATATATGTTTAATTTAAATTAAGAAAAGAAGACAAAAAAAAAAAAAAATCTCTTCCATTTCCCTTATTATTTTTTTTTTATAATTGCTTGGGCTAAAGCAGAGAGAGAAATAAACATCATCTTTCAATGCTTATAAATATTGTAAGGGTGGGTGTCAAGAGGATGGGGCCAGAGTCTTCTCAGTGGTGCCCAGCAACAGGGTAAGGGGCAATGGGCACAAACTGAAACTCAGGAAGTTCCACCTGAATATGAGGAAAAACTTCTACACTTTGAGGGTGACGGAGCACTTGAACAGGATGCCCAGAGAGGCTGGGGAGTCTTCTTCTCTGGACATCGTCAAAATCCACGTGGATGCAATCCTGTGCAGCCTGCTCTAGGTGAACCTGCTTTGGCAGGGGGATTGGACTAGATGATCTCCAGAGGTCCTTTCCAACCCTGAGCATTCTGTGGTTCTGTGATAAAAAACACTCACATGAAATGCATGTTTGTGGAGATTATATAGAAAAGAAATTGGTATTGTAAGTTTCTCACATTTAAATACAGAACTATGGGAAAGCATCAAGGAAACTGAAGAGGGCAGAATTAGTGTGTTCATGAGAATGTGAGACAGAGTGACAGGGACAAAGATGCTGAAAATGACCCAAAGAATAAAGCTGAAGCAAACTTGGAGATAAATAGCATCTGTAAGTCTATTACTGGGTGAATATGACTAATGGTCATGACTGGAAAGAGGCTATTAAAAATAGAATTATGAGTAACCTAACACTGTATGTTTCCTGCCTGAGAGTTCATATGCTTTAACACTTTTTAATGTTATGCTAATCGAGACTTACATGGGGCAAATCTTGGGCAAAATTTCTGGAATACATATTTATGTTATAAGCAAAAAATAAATAATGAAAGTTAAACAAAAAAAATCAAGATTAAACAAAATGAAGAGCAGACACCTAAGATCTGAGCTTGTGTTTAAAAACAGAACCTAGGTCAAATGTTCATGAAGTTTTAAATAATATTTCCTATTCAGGAGTTTTTCATCCACACAGAAAACATATAGTTTATGTTAATGCTCGTGTACCTAAAATGTATGTATATGTGTTCCTCTTTATCAGTATGAGGGAGAAAAGAGACTTCTTATACTACTGAAGAATCTACATGGAAACATCAAAATTAATGGAAGCTTGCCTTCCCTTGCCTTTTTAAGATTTTCAGTTGCAGACTGAGGGCTACTCAGAGTTTTTCCTCTGTTTTCTCTCTTCTCCAGCTGTGTTTCTAAAGTTCGCACTCATCATAAGCGCTTCTCTTTTTGAGTGATTTAGAATATATGGGAGTATTAATATTAAATTTACATATAACTATTAAGGAGGAATAAAAATATTAACATCTTCAGAAACATATGTATAAGTACCATGTGAGCAATCTCAAGTACTGAGTCAAACTCTGTTGAATATATATGTGTAAACATTTGCAGTCTGGTAATCCCAAAATAGAAATTCTTCAGGTGTTAGGTTTTAAAGAAAATAAAGGTAAGGAATCGCTCTAAACTTGTTTTCTAACAATAACTCAAAGTCAAGTCTTCAGTCAATTTGCCTGACCTTACCTTTATTGGTGCTCATAGTAACAGAAGTGAATTTCCCAAATATGCTTTATAAAGTTAGTAATAAAAATCAAAGACTCAATGAGGACAGCATGAACAAAAGTCTGAGCTTTTCCTCTTTTTTATGTTTTTTATTATTTTTTCAGTCATGTATATACTCATCCTTTTATAATATTTCTCCTAGCATCTTTTCAGTAGCACAATTTATTTCGCTGGGGTATATAATCTTAAAGCTTCCTACTCACTTGTAGTAAGACGTATACATTTAGTAAAACTTTACATAAAATTTTATCTGAATGGAATTCTGTCTGTCTTCCAAATTAATGGAAAGAATTTCCAAATTTTGAACAATTGTTTTCATAACATACAGGAATAAATTGCTGGCTTTCAATTTTTTTCATTGAATGTAGTTCCAAAAAGTGCCAAGACATTTTTACTTTAGTATTTTTGAGTGAAAAAAAAAAAAAAACAGCCAAAATTATTTCTATATTCATGAGGAGAAACCATGTTCTTTGCAACTGTCCCACACAGAAACTTGTATTTACACTAGCTGAATCAAAACAGAAGTCTTCTTGTAAGAGCTAACTTACAATTTAAACTAACCTGAAGAAAAAAAAAATTATTATTTAGGAAAAAAAACCTGAGACTTTCCATTTTCTTTGTGGAGCTATTTGCTGGAGCAAATTAGTGATAACTCTCATGAAAATCAGTACTTCCATTAAGGTGTTGCAGAATTGGGCCACTTTTTTCTTCTATATGCAGTAAAAGCAATCAGTCAAAACCTACAAATTAAGAACTTCACATTATCTTTCATTAAGTATGTTTAACTATTCAATGTTTATTTTTTTTTGAGATATGGAGATTTTCTTCAGAAAAAGGAAAACACTTGGATTGCTTGGATTACTGTGTTGAATTACACAGTATCACGAAAATCTGTAGTCTCACCACATTACTTAGAATTGAACCAATATTGGCAAGTGGCCTAATTTTTAAGCACAGTTTTTTCTTAAAGATATTTTTAAAGTTACTATTACCAAATACAAAGTATGAAAAAAGACTTAAAGTCATGGGTGATAAACAGCTGACCATTTGATCTTTGTCTAACGCTGTACCACTGGAGGCCAACACAACTTATGAATTATATTTTAAATACCCTTGCATGAAAATGCAAAGTAGGAATTTTGAGGTTGTATTACTTTTGTACATCAATAAGACCAGTATGGGATATAAGACTTTGAAAAACTGGAGAGGTTAGAGCTAAAAGACTTATAGCAATAATTCAAAGTGAAGGAAACCATGTTTTATAGCAAGAAACTAAGACTTTTACTTTGTGTGCAGATGACTTGATCAATGTCCACAAGAACCCAGAAGAACCAAAAGTAGCTGACAGCATACTGGCTGTTAATATAGAACAGAACATGACAACCTCACTTCTAGAAGGTAGGTGAATTTCAATAATATCAGCTCAATAAGACCAAATGTTCTAATCACTGAAACAGCTTACATGGGAAGCAGTAGAATATCTATTATTTGAAGACTTTAGATCAGGACATACTGTAGCTGAGAGAGATATTATCAGAAGGACTTGATGAAAAAATTACTAGTCATGGGTCAACAATCTGCATTGTTCAGAAGGTCACTATTCAGCAACCATAACAGATCTTTTTAGCCTTGGAAATCCTAGCTGTATGAAAACTTCAATAATCCACATACTTTGATGGACTTTGCCTTACAAAACTTCAATGCACTAAACAAGGATTTTACTCTTAGCAATTTTCAAGTTTTGTAGTACCACAATATTTCAGTTTTTCTAGTGCTTTTGAAAAGGAAAAAAAAAGTAGATATAGGCAAAACCTGAAAGTGCTGCATTCTTTGATTTTCTGAAGCTTGCCATGTCATTCTACTTTATATCATACCTAATATAAATAGGGCCATCTTCTCCTAGGATTTGTACACAGCTCCTCTGAATATAATTCCATCTACTAGCCTCATTTTGTGTTTTCCCATTAACTTCAATGTATGGCTCAATGCTTTTTGAATTCTTTATATACTGACTCAGACAGAAAACATGTCACATGATCATAATTTATTGGTCTTTAATGACAGTTTGAATGCATGCAAAAAGTATGCTATCACTTTCATCATGATGGTATGTTTCTATACCTGATTTTATATAGCATTTCATTGATTCTATTCTATTAATGAATAAAGTAATTTTAAGTCTCCACACATGGAAAACAGTCAGGAAGTTTTCACTTTTTTTTTTTTTTTTTTTTTTTTTTGGCAACACCACTCTGTCTTAAAGCTCAAATAACATTGAAGTACATAATCATAATTCTGTGATTAAATCACACATCCTCAAACACAGTAGTCAGGAAGGAGCTAATAAGGGAACTGAGTATCAAACTCATGCATCACCCATCAGTCAAGTAGAAACAGCTTTTGTCCAGGAAGAATGTGATTAAATTAGAGAGGGAGTAAAAAAGCAAGTTAATTCCAATATAAAGGCTAATAGAAACTGTGAGAAAACCTTGCGAGGAGAAACAGGGGACATAAGGTTAAAAAAAAAATTTAAAAAAGGGAAAAAGGAGAGAAGGAGTAGATGGGCTGTATATTCAGGTATAGAGAAGCTCAGACTTAAGCACACACGTCTATGTGGCCAGATGAGATCCACCCAAGAGTGCTGAGGCAGCTGGTGGAAGTGCTCACCAAGCCACTTTCCAACATGTATCAACAGTCCTGGCTAACCAGGAAGGTCCCAGTGGACTGGAAGTTAGCAAATGTGATGTCCATCTACAAGAATGGCCAGAAGGAGGATCTGGGGAATTACAGGCCTGTCAGTCTGACCTCGATGTCAGGGAAGGTTATGGAGCAGATTATCTTGAGCGCCATCATGTGACACGTACAGGACAACTGGGTGATCAGCCCTAGTAAGCATGGGTTTATGAAAGGCAGGTCCTGCTTGATTAACCTGATCTCCTATGACAAAGTGACCAGCTTAGTGGATGAGGGAAAGACTGTGGATGTTCTCTACCTAGGCTTTAGTAAAGCCTTTGACTCCATTTCCCACAGTATTCTCCTGGAGAAACTGGCTGCTCATGGCTGGGATGGGTGTACTCTTCCCTGGGTAAAAAACTGGCTGGATGGCCAGGCCTAAAGAGTGGTGGTGAATGGAGTTAAATCCAGTTGACAGCTGGTCACAAGTGGTCTTCCCCAGGGCTCGGTATTGGGTCCAGTTCTGTTTAATGTCTTTATCAATGACCTGGATGAGGGGATCGAATGCACCCTCAGTAAGTTTGAAGATGACACCAAGTTGGGTGGGAGTGTTGATCTGCTTGAGGGTAGAAAGGGTCTTCAGAGGGATCTAGACAGGCTGGATCGATGGGCCGAAGCCAATTGTATTGGGTTCAACAAGGCTACGTGTCGGGTCCTGCACTTGGGTCACAACAACCCCATGCAATGACACAGGCTTGGTGAAGAGTGGCTGGAAAGCCGTCTAGTGGAAAAGGATCTAGGGGTGTTGGTCAACAACTGGCTGAATATAAGCCAGCAGTGTGCCCAGGTGGCCAAGAAGGCCAATGGCATCCTGGATTGTATCAGCAAGA
This sequence comes from Cariama cristata, assembly GCF_000690535.1. Lineage (NCBI taxonomy): Eukaryota > Metazoa > Chordata > Aves > Cariamiformes > Cariamidae > Cariama > Cariama cristata. The sequence continues at coordinate 27,433 of NW_009628162.1, forward strand.
GCGTGGCCAGGCAGACCAGCAGGACCAGGGAAGTGATCGTCCCCCTGTACTCAGCACTGGTGAGGTCACACCTTGAGTACTGTGTCCAGTTCTGGGCTCCGCACTACAAGAAAGACGTTTAGGTGCTGGAGTGTGTCCAGAGAAGGGCAACAAAGCTGGTGAAGGGTCTGGAGGGTAAGTCTTATGAGGAGCGGCTGAGGGAGTTGGGGTTGTTCAGCCTGGAGAAAAGGAGACCTTATTGCTCTCTGCAACTACCTGAAAGGAGGTTGTAGCAAGGTGGGTGTTGGTCTCTTCTCCCAAGTAACAAGTAATAGAACAAGAGGAAATGTCCTCAAGTTGCACTAGGGGAGGTTTAGACTGGATATTAGGAAGAATTTCTTCACCAAAAGAGTCGTCAAGCATTGGAACAGGCTGCCCAGGGAAGTAGTTGAGTCACTATCCCTGGAGGTATTTGGAAGAAGCATAGATGTGGTGCTTAGGGACATGGTTTAGTGGTGGACTTGGCAGTGTTAGGCTTATGGTTGGACTCAATGATCTTAAAGGTCTTTTCCAACTGAAATGATTCTATGATTCTATGACAACCGTTTTTCTCCCTGGTATACTTTCAGTTGGTTATGTGATCCAACTTTTCTGGAAGATACTTGAAATGCTTTATAGAAATATATAGGTGAGGTGAGGCATCCCACATCTAGTGTTCAGCTTGATGTCATTTCATTGAGGTCAAGCTGGTTTTTGAACTGGTGGTGGCTCAGAGCACAGCTGATTTGGATGTATAGCAGCCTATATAGTCTTTGCTGTATTGCTTAGCTAGAGAGCTCTTTAGATCAAACTGGTACTGATTTCCCCGAGATGATTCTATAGTGGCTTTCAGAGTGAGAACTAGGAAAAATTTGACCTGTGGAACTTCAAATTCTAAAGAAATTTGTTGCTGGATCACTCTGAAATTCAAAACCAGGCACTGCTCTAGAAATGTCAAGTAGTATTTTTATTTTCAAATGGAAATGCTGAGAGTAATTAACAATCCTTAAAACACTTAATATAAATGTTCTGGTTAAAGAAAACTAATCTAATTGCTCAACCATCTTTACACTTGTGTCCTTAGATATGTTGACCCAGCAATGACCTGCTGGAAAGCATTTAAACTGCTAATTCCAATTAATTAAAAAATATATATATATCAAAGTGTCTGACTCTTTAATGTTATATAACAATGTGGAGAACCATTACAATTTATTCATGGCTTGAACATACACTATACTTTCCTATATGCCAAGTATGGAAAAAACCACTGAAAATAACTGATACCACATAGGCTTGTTGTGTTTAAAGTAAATAAAGAATATAAATCCACTTTGCTGCAGTCTTTATTTTACAGGGAGTTTAATCTTTTTTTTTTAATTGATTCGCTTGATCCTAGTCTCTTCAGGATGAAGACTCAAATGAGTAAGGAGAAATCAATATATATTTCTTCATTGCACATCTCTGTTAGAGAATCACTATTATCCTTCTTAACAAAATCACTATGCTATTGTTCCTCTCTAGTGCAATACCTTTGACAGTATTTTAGATTTTCACTACAATTATCTTGGCACTTAAGAGATCAAATGGCTTTAGAAAGCACTTAGAAACCTCATGTCCAACTTCTTAGCAGATATAGATGTATTCCTGCTCCTTCCAAAAAGAAAAAAAATAGTTTAGGTTAAAGAAATTTGTTTTCAGAATTAAATTTTGTTATGCACTTTGCAAGTAATATTCTTTAAGTCTTAAAACATACTAGTTTTTGAAGTGTCTGTGGACTATCGATTACAATGTACTCCTTGGGAATAAGGAAACAATGACTCTAAAAAATGGAGATTTTTTTTATCTAATGTGAAGTCGAGACTTCTGTTAAATAGGGCGTGATATTTTACAGGTGGAATGGGGCAGGGGCACAAAGTCATTCCACCTCTGTTATTGAAATGAGAAACTATGTTAAATCCAGAGGTTTTACTAAAATGGTGGACCAGAACCTACATGGTGTTTTTTCTGAACTCACAATAAATCTGTGACTTTTCGATTGCTCTGTAGAATTTGAAGATTTTTGGGGACCCAAGCTACTTCTAGTTCACCCTTGTCACATTTCTACTACTTTGAGCATGGATTAAGGTCTGGTTTGCACTTAAGTCCAAATCTTTTGCTCATTCATGCTGTGTGAACGTAGAATAATTTTCAAGCTGATATGTGAGGTATGACTCAGAGTGTCATGAGGCACCCCAAACATTTTGCACCCAAAATCTTTAGAAAGGTCTAAAAAATTA
>NW_009628162.1:29760-36502 GCF_000690535.1 Cariama cristata
TCAAGTGTCCTGTGCTAATCCACATCTCACCAGAGATTCCATCCTATCTTTTTAGGAAATTCTCTTGGTTGGTGTTAAACGTGATCATCTGGACTTCTTTCTGGACGTTTCTAAACTCTGTGTGGTGTGAACAAAGTAGAAACTATACATTAATGTGGATGTATAAGCCAAGGGCAAGAAGTGTGAAGGACTGTAGCCCACTTTCTCATTAAGGAGATGACATATGTCATAGTTATTGTCTTAGACTTATGGAGTTTTATGCAATATAACTTCCTTTGTTATTCATTGCTCAGCTTACCATCCAGTGATTTATCATCTGTATGCAGAAGACACCTGTGAAGCTGATTTTTGGGGTGTGCACAGAAAACATAGTGAGTTCCCTTGCACATGCCAAAGTGAGATTGCAGGGACAAAAGTAGGAAAACAGAAGTTTAAAGGACACTGAAATATTTAACTTTCAAACAAAACATGAAAGCATACTGTTAGTAGGCATTGCAGCCTTTCAGGTGCATAGTTATAGAAGCTGAGTTATTACAGGCTAGCTCTGAATGACTGATTTAAAACCCATCTTGAGACTGAACTAGAAGTGACCATGATATATAGCTGTTTGGGCTTGAGAGAGGAAGGTGATTTGGAATATGGTACTGTTCGTAAAATTGCCATCTAGGTCCTAGCTGAATGCCACTGATAGTTTAATTATAAATCTATCACTTAAATCTTTCTGGAAGATGGGTTGTTGTTCAAGCAAATTCTGACTTAATTGAGCAATTCAAGATGAAGTTCTGTGGCTTATAAAGGAGAACAGATTACATTGCTACAATGTGCCAAAAATCCTTTACTTTTCCCAAATTTGGAATCTGGATCTTTATCTGATATTCAAGGCTATTTGGAATGTTATCCAACTTATGAAAAATAACTGTGCTACAGATCAGACTGCTTTCTAAAGTGCAAGTTAAACAATTTTCTATTGATTTTTTAAATCCACCTTTCCTCAGACTCCCTTAAATATTGCTATGTGTCATGGGACTTCAAATTGGGGCAGTGGTCTACACCTAATGATCTGGCATAATTTCAGCAAGAATTCTTGAGATTCCGTTTTGATAATATCACTTATTTAGAGTCAAATCTTTTACATTTTTGCTCAACTGGGGCTCAGACTGTCTATAACCCTTTCAAAAGTATCTCAACTTCTTAAGGATTTATTTAATCATGAGTAACTTGTGCTATCCTTTAAGACAATCGTTATTTCCGAAGTTAATGAAGTTAAATTAGAACTTTGAACTGGTGCTAATTAATATAGCAAAGACAATGCATCATGACCTGGATTTGCTTCAAATCTGATGGGTTTGCAAGTAGTGTGCTATAAGAACTGGGTTACTGTAGAGGACATGCTTTGATGATGCATGCTGTGCAGTATATGTAGCCAGAGTCTTCAAGACCTTGTCTTAAAAATTTTTGTAAATCTGGTCAAGGTGACTCAAACAAAACAACTACTAGATAAGTATTTACTGCAATAAGAATATCTTTGTAGCATTTTATATATCTCTCTATAAATATCTTACATGTTTATTTTTATATGTATATAATTATACACACATATATACACACACACATTCTCATTGAATTTTCATTTCAGTTAATTTTCTGAAGCAAGACTTCCACAAAGCAATCTGTTAAGGGTCTAATGGGCAGTTATGATACATAGCCTTCATGTTTTTCATGTGCTTGGGAAGTGTTGTAATTGCCAGAATTCAGCTGACCAAGAACCTTGATCCAAGTTTTTCATCAAAACCACTCAACTTCCCCAAATGCTTTCAAGGCAACAGCTTCAAGTCTTCTAGTATGCTTTGCATTTGTTAGGTTTAACAGACAAGGAGATATCTGACCATTTTACTAGATCTTAGATCCATTCCTGACTGGAAATTATTAAGCTATTGGATTTTTTTGAGGAACTGAGACACCAATTCTAAGAATGTCTGAAGTGCCTGTGGCCGAATACCATGTTTTCAGTAACAATCCACAGAAGTTGTCTAGGACAGATCTTAACAGAACAGATTCAGTGATGTTTCTCATCATCCTTTGCTGGTTTCTAACAATTTCTAGCTCAGGATTTTGGACGAGCTTTAGCATTAAATTTTTTTGGAGGGCTGTTGTGGTTTAACCACAGCCCGCAGCTAAGCACCACACAGCTGCTTGCTCACTCCCCCTTGGTGGGATGAGAGAGAGAATTGGAAGGGTAAAAGTCAGAAAACTTATGAGTTAAAATAAAGATAGTTTAATAGGTAAAGCAAAAGCCACACACAAACAAAGCCAAACAAGGAATTCATACACTATTTCCCTTCAGCAGGCAGGTGTTCAGCCATCTCCAGGAAAGCAGGGCTACATCATGTGTAATCATTATTTGGGAAGACAAAAACCATCACTCCAAATATCCCCCCCTTCCTTCTTCCCCCGGCTTTATTTGCTGAGTATGACATTATATGGTATGGAACACCCCTTTGGTCAGTGGGGGTCAGCTGTCCCAGCTGTGTCCCCTCCCAACTCCTTATGCACCCCCAGCCTACTCACTGGTGAGGTGAAAAGCAGAAAAGGCCTTGACTCCGTGCAAGCACTGCTCAGCAATAGCTAAAACATCCCTGAATTACCAACACTGTTTCCAGAACAAATCCAAAACATAGCCCCATACTAGCTACTATGAAGAAAATTAACTCTACCCCAGCCAAAACCAGCACAGAGGGAAATACAGTATTTAATATTAGGGGTTAATATTTAATATTATGAGTTCAATAGAAAAATGAACTGTAAATTTCAGCTTAGGAAAGCGAGAACTCCCAGGACAAATATTGTTTCTGTTAATGCCCATTCATGTGACCCTTTATTGTGTGAGGTTCTTGTTTTGCCTTAAAGCTGGTAGAAAGGATAGAAATGTTCATCGAGTCTGTTTCATCTATGATGAAAAGCAGAAGCAAAAGCTAAATAACAATGAATTAATTTGCAATACTTTCTGTGTCTCTATGCAGTATTCTTAGTACAAATCTAACCTTTCAGCATGGTGATACCTTGGATGAGGATTATATTTTTTATAAAAATAAACTCCTAACTGCATGATTTTTAAAAAGTGCAGTTAGTATATCATAATTAGTGAAAATACTTTACAAATGTCTATTTTTAATGCTTTAAACTGGAACAATTACTATTTTTCCAGCAGGAAGTACAAAAGAATGACTAAAGAATGGCTAAACAAAAGACTAAAAGAATTCAATTCTGTCTTTTCTACCCTCCCCCTTCCCTTCACAAAGAAAAAACTATGTTCATCATTGACATTCTTCTCTCAAGAGATGTTTGAAATGACTGTGTCCTTGATAGCACTTGTCCTAACTTGGTGTCTAATTAAGAGCCACATATCTATTCTTTACTTGGTCTCCTTTACAATAATTCTGGTGGTCAGGGCTCAGGATATTAAAGTTCCTCATGTCTTAGAAATATAATAAAAAAGAACAATGAAGCTTTAAAAAAACAAAACAAACCAAAACAAAAACCCCAACACTTGACTTCAGAGAAACCACACCGACAAAATAGGAATGGAAATCTCTGCAAACAGCAGAAATTCAAATTAAATGAAGATGGTTAAATTGCTACATACCATGATACTGTGCTCATGATGCTGCATTAACACAAACTATGTACAAGTACTTCCATTGGAAAGTTGGCTTTTTAGAGTTCATTTCAGGCCTAATATTGGCACACACTGCTCACCACTTGTACTGGTTTTAAGTGACAAACTTTTGGTAGCAGGCAGGGGGACTGCAGAGGCGGTTTCTGTGAGAACAGACCAGGAGCTGTCCCTGTGTCAGATAGAGCCAGTTCTCCAAAATGGTCCCACCATTAGACAAAGCTGAGCCAATCAGCAATCTAGTAGTGCCTTTGTGAAAACATATTTAAGAAAAGATAAAAAAATACTGTGCAACAACAGCTGGGAGAGAGGAGGCGGAATATCTGAGAGCAACAGCTCTGCAGACACCAAGGTCAGTGAAGAAGGAGGAGGAAGAGGTGCTCCAGGCGCCAGAGCAGAGATTCCCCATCAGCCCACGGTGAAGACCATGGTGACACATGTTGTCCCATGGAGGTCCAGATTGGAGCAGCCCACGGAGGTCCAGAGTGGAGCAGACAGCCACACTGAAGCCTGTAGAGGACCCCACACCAGAGCAGGTGGATCTGCCCCAAAGGAAGCTGTGACCCCATGGTGAGCCCTCGCTGGAGCAGTCTGTTCCTGAATGACTGAACCCTGTGAAAAGGACCCATGGTGGAGCAGTTCTTGAACCCCATGGTAAGGACCCACGTTTGAGAAGCTCATGAAGGACTGTCTCCTGTGGGAGGGACCCCATGCTGAAGCAGAGGAAGAGAGTGAGGAGGAAGGAATTTTTTATTTTATAAGTATTTATAGAACATACTCAGTGTAAATGTATGTTCATAGCATTCTTTCAGTCTCTCACAATTTGGTGTGAAAAACAGAAAATGGTTGGTCTCTGATGCTTTATTTTTCCCACTTTGATTAAAATACATGCTACAGGTGTCTGAGTGGGGAACAATGTGTCAAGAGATACTTATTATGTATGACTATATGTTTCTAGATCACTATACCCAACCTGTTGCAATGATCAACAAGATAGAATTCTAATCAAATTTATTCATTTGATGAGATGTAACAGCAAAAATCCTGCTTAAAATTCACTCACTTTTTATGAAATCTGAATCAAAGAGGTTTATTGTTGGTTAACTACATATTGTCCGTAAATCGATCAGCAAATTACACTTTCAGAATCCATATGCAATATAACAGAAACTGCAATACTAGACACTTTCAAGATGTTAATAAGAACCTACACATTTCTAAATACTTTTTCATAACTAATGCCCAAAATTGAATGTGCACACATAGTTATATGTGTGTGTGCACATGCACATACATACCCTCCCACACACATGCCCTTCCTTGGGGCATGTGGGTTGTAAGCACATATACCCTCTCCTGGGGCTGACCAGCACTCTTCTAAAGAAGATGTAGTGGAATTCAAGACATTGAAAAATACATGGCAAAAACTACAAAATGGTGCTACATAAAGTAAGATCTAGTAGATGACTGAAAAGAACTGTAGTAGTATAAAACAAAATGGTTTGTAGACTGTAAAAAGGAATGAGTAACAATCTTTTACCATTACCAGTACAAGAATTGTGTACTTTCGAACCAGTGAGTGGGAGAGTCACATATTGCTAATATCCAAAACCACGTTGTCATAGACCATGTTGTATTACAGTTACTTTCACTAAATAGAGGCCATAAGTTATATATATGGGTTCAGAAGTAGAGATGAAAATTCTGCTTAATTCTCAGTGCTTAATAGCCATAATGACCTCAGTGAAACTTTAAACTTGGGGAATTACTGAATCCCTCCTAAACCACAGACAGTGTAGATTATCCAAATTTCTGACAGTCCTCACCTTCTTTCTTGTTTTCTTTCTGGCCACTGTTAAAGATGGCCTTACGCTCATGGTACTGCCCAAGGCATAACAAGACATGGGGATGGAAATCTCCAAGACCTTCTTTTTTCCCTCCTTCACCCTGGGAAGTCTTCTCTCCTGGTGCTATGAAAGGCGAGTTTGGACAGAAGAGATTATTATATTACTTTGTGAGGCCATGTAAGAGTGCAGATGGCACCTGAAAAACAGGGTGTGGAAAAGCCAGAAAAGGGACTGCAAAATAATCTGCTCCCTGTGCTTGTGTACCATGTCTCTCCTCTCCTCCAAAGTAGTGCATGTCAGGGTACTCTGTGGAGAAATACAGTTACTACGTGCCATGAACAAAACTATGACTTCTGGTCTATGTAGAATTTTTGAAGTAATGTCCCCAGTAAGCCCAGCTTGGAGGACAGCCTGACCTATGTGAGCTTTGTGCCCTTGTCTTATGGCAAGAGGTCTTTGCACTATTTATGTAAGCTGAAACAGATGACAAGTAAAGGTAGTGTCTAAAGCGAAAGCGTGTAGAAATGTTTCCTGGAGGTGATTCTGTGGCAGGCAGGCTGGATATCATGCAGTCTACTAGAGTGGGAAGTAGATTGGTGGAGCCGGGGGAAAGCAGACGTCTGAGAGATATTTTGAAGGCTTGCAGGATTTGATAAGAGGACTTCAGGTAAGAAAGAACTTCAGAGTTCAAGGTGGGACTCACTTCTTGGAACAGGTTGGTTATAATGGGTGACTGTGCTGTGTACTAAGAGAGCCCCATGGGATCCATTTTATGTCATTAACAATGGTGCAAGGGTCTTTCCTGTCTTGTTGACACATATTGATCACATCTTTCAACACACTAAGAGCAAAATCTGGCTCTTGCACTGTCCTGGTTTGGCTGAAAAAGAACTATTTCTGCTTCCAGTAGATTTTATTTTTTTTTTCTTAGTAACTACACTGTGTGAAGCTGACTACAGGTTTCAGGCAGTGCCTGCTCTCAGGGTTGATGGCAGTTCATGTCTGTAGTTGTTGCTGGGGCAGGAGCTGGATTACTGTGCTGAAAGGCCCATGGGTGTGTGCTTGTTCCCTGGGGGCTCTCTTGTGCTCCGCTGGGCTCCTCGTAGGTGGAAGGCGGAGGAGGAGTCACACCCCCAGGAAGCTGCAGAGGGGACAGGTGACCCAGGACTGACCAATGCAGTATTCCATCCCACCAACGGGAATACTCAGTATAAAGCTCAGG
>NW_009628163.1:0-15033 GCF_000690535.1 Cariama cristata
ACCATAATGATTCTATGATTCTATATCCTCAAATGTAAGTAAATAAATGAAATGTAACAGAACAAAAGAAAAACAGTCAAAAACTTTCTTACCTTTTAAGCCTGATAACTACTACTTTTGGAGAAACACAATTTTTCAAGTATTTTTCAGTAATATGGCCTTATTACAGAGGAATGTTAAAAACAACCACAAAAAATCCTGAGCATACAAACAAACAAATAAACAGAAGATAAAGAATAATTAAAATAGATAAATGAGGAACTAAAAAAAGAAGGCTTCATTTAAGGTTTTTAGATAATTGCCTGTGCATTTACAATTTAAATTATAGCGATTTTGGTGTCTCTCTAGAAGGTAAGACATTATAGTGGAGAAATAGGAGCAGTAAAGAAACAACACAAGAACAGTGATTTTATTTCATTTTTCTTGAAGTATTTTTTTTAGAAATCAAATTTTCATGTGGTCTTCTGTGAGTTCAGAGAATGATGGTGTAACATGGATGAAAAGTAAGGAAAAACAGTTAGAGATAAGACACAGTTTTAAACTATGGGTTTTTCAGCTGTGCTACCGACGTAGATGAAACCCATGTGCCAATGATGTGCACCAGTAGTATAAATTAGAAGTAGCTGAGAACCCATACTATACGGTCATATGCTTCTTTAGAATGATGTAAAATGATTGTGCTGTGTAATCAAGACCATTTTTAAAGGACTCTTTGGAAACAGACAGAAGGACATCCTTTCCAGAAAACATTATAATTACTTTATGTCCACAGTGATCCATGGTAATCTAGCATTTTTACTATAGGTGGTTTATGAAGCTATAAAAACACTGGATAATAAGTATTTCAGATACATAAAAATGATAGTTTTTTGAAAATCTTAGAACCTCCACCTTCGACAAATATCATCAGTAACATTGGTGAGGTGATAACCTCATGTTACATCCTGTGTAGAAATAGGACAGTACAATGTAGAGTTCATGAGGCCTGTCATAAATGCACTTCTGAAGGATACCAATCTCATCTGTATAAGATCACACAATAATATATGTTTTTACCTACGTAAATAGGTAAAATTGGCAGGGTAATTTCAATGCCCTGGAAAGTTGACAGTGATCTACCATGGCTGCATATGGCTTTGTATGACCTTTAGCACCCATATGATCTCTGGGAATTAAACATACTTGGATATAAGACATAATGCCATAGAGTATGTTCTTAATGGCATGTGTATTAAAAGACCTTGACCTTCTGATTACTCAGTACTTTTTCTCTCTGCTAACTTCATGAGCTTCTGGGAATGCTTAAACTAGGTCAACATTTATAGAGACCCTGTGTTTAAAGCTTCTGGTTATGCTTAAGTAATCTAAGATATTCAATAAGGTTATTACAGGATGTTACCCATGTTCAGCAGCTACAATGTAAAGTCTACATTTCAATTAATTTGGTTTTGGTTAATTTGCCTACATGCAGTACAATAACAACAGGAGGTTGCTGTAGGAATCTCAAATTTGTTGCAGCCTAAGTCATTTATATTTTATAATCCCTACTGCAAAATATTTTTATTTTCAGGGATATGTTTTCAAAGACAGTTTAAAAAAAAACTTATCCTAAAAAAGATTCCTTGATGAATACACAATTTTTATTTGCATGAGAGGACACCAGCCACATAGTCTATACGCAAATCTTCTGCTATATGGCATCCATTTCCTAGTTAAACAAAAAGAAGTAGGGACAATCCTCATAGTTTTTTAAGGATTTGATTCTTCAGGAAACGGTGTAGGGTAGGGCTTTTCAAGAAATTTAATGACTTTCACATTAAACCCAAAATAGAATATTGAAAATTACCTTGAAATTATTTGAAAGCCTAGATATCTGTTAAGTGGATGGGCTGAAAGGAAGCTGAATTCCAAACTGTTTTTTGAAAACTTTATATTACTTCTACGTCTCTGCATCACAGGTCTGAGAACAAAGAAACTGTGTAAATTCTTTCTTTTGTTTTGCTCTATTAATGTTTCTTTTTTGTATCCAAAGGTATAATGAAGGGTAGCTTAGTTCATAAATAACTCATTTCACATTCTTCCTCACTAATCTCAATTATATGGTTTTTGTACAATACAAAACCATGATGCAGTAATATAATGAGAAAAGGATTAATAATTACACAGATGACAAGGAGAAGAAAAGAAACTACCTGGCGCAACACAAAATTATTCTTTAAAAAAATTACATAATGGAGTGCATCCAATTGCATAAAAAGTATGCAAAAAAATGTTTAAAATACAAAAGGAGGTTCAAAAACAATAATAATACATTCATTAAAAATTAGTTATTAGGTAGAATAAAAGGCAACAGACAATCTAGTTACTGAAAAATTGATTTCATACAGTTTTATTGAAATTCCACATAAATACTTTTAATTATTTTGTCCCCAAATTGTTTGCACAACTCTGAAAAAAAATATGACTGCATGTATCTTGTTTTTGTCAGTACCAAAGCTCTCATTACCCTGGTAAGAATTTGATTTTAGTTTCCTGTAGTTTTTTTTTTAAACACTTTTCTTGTATAGACCTGGCTTGTGAGCTCTTTCACTGTAATTTGTTTATGTGGAGTAAAAAAAGTCAACATATAGTGATGTACAAAATATTTAAGGAAAATAAAACCACAATTGAGCCCAATCTTCAATAGTCCAAAACAGTCTGATAGCTCTGTTATAGTAATTGGCCAAAGAATTATTTGGAATATGCTCAAAGGTTCTGTGAACCTTTGTACAATTGCTACCTGTAGTGCTGCATGTCAATTTTCAAGTTCACGTCCATGAGTAGGATAGTCTTTAAGGGGTGCACCCCTAGTCCTTAGCATCTTACCTAGAGTGTTCCCCTAGCCTTTAGTTTTATCATCTTATTCAACACTCTACTGCCTATTCTTCATATATGTCTTCCTGAAACTCTACTCTTTATGACCTTTTCCCAGCTATTTATTTTGTCTATCAGTTTAGGATATTCTATAATGCAAATTTTAGAAACTTCTCCTGTAATAAGCCTACTTTCTTCCTATGAAAGAGAAAGGCAAAAATCCACAACCCAAACTCATCAACTAATAACATATAGAAAAGAATTAGATTTTGCAACCAAGTGCATATTAGAAATAGTTCCTTAATTTTTAGCATCTTTTTGTATGAGCTCTAACCTTTGTCCTTCCAGTAGCTATGCTTCTGGGAAGCTCATGAAAATACCATAGAGAAAAAAGCAGGTTTTTTATTCTCACATAATGATGGCCTAAATCCTTCCACTTGTTATGCTTAATTCTTCTGCCATGAAGGAAAAACAACAAGCGTGATCTTTTGTTTTAATCTTCTCTTTTAAGAAGCAAACAATGAAAAGATAGTGAATCAAATAGGCAAAGATCACCCTAATTTAGTTTAAAATTGTTGTAGTGCTATTGAGTGGTTCAGTCCCAAATCAGAGAATGTATGAGACTGAAGATGGCACATAATTACATAGCAAATGTCAGTAGATCTATTTTATAGAGTTTTAAGGTATTTTGTGATAAAAATACTTCATGAAATGATTTATCAGTGAAGCAAAATAACAATGAATTTCTCAGATGTTATGTCACTACACAGAAAACTCATAATTTTATGAACACCTACATAATACAGAGAGGCTTGGCTTTTTAAAATCTCATTGTGGCAACTAATTGTACTTTGGAATATTTTCAAAAAGGTGGTAAAACTCCATTAGGGGTCTTTAAAGAGAACAACAGAGGGATAGTACAAAAACAAGATCATCTTTTCTTTATGAACATAAAATTATTTTTCACTTTGAATACAAAAAATGGTAAATGCGGCTTGCACGAAAAGTGGGAGATACATGAGAATAGCTGATTTTCTGGTCAGTAGCGGGTTTTAAAAAAAAGAAAAAAGTAGAAAATGGTTTGAATAACTGTAAGTGAAAACTGCAACATTCCCTTAATGAAAAAGCAAATTGAATAAAATTTTGGTGGATGCAGTGGAAACTCTTCTGCTTAAATATTTTATTTTGATTTTGAAGTATTCTTGGTTTATGTGAGTTTTAAAGTTTTGTAGAAATAAGAAAATTTTTAATAATTTAAATATTTTTGAAGACAGAATTGCAAAACATTCATTGTTCTTTCTGTCCAGAAGTGGATGCAGGAACAAATGAATATATAATCCCGGTTCAGAGAAGCACTTGTGGAGAACGTTCCTTGCTTAAAAATAAACATGTGAGATCTATGTGCTACACCAGATTAGAATCTAATGCATCATAAATATGTGTGGTTTTTTGAAAGTCAGCAGGAGCTAAGCTCTTAATTCAGTTAAGTGCTTTTGTAAAACCAGTGCCTATAAGCAGCCCTAGATCTATGAACATGTTAGAAAAAAACAGTCTTTTATATCCTGCTATTTAGTTCACACAAAAATGGGTTGCAAGTATTATTTAAAAAATCAAAATTAGGTTGCTTACACAACAAAGAATGACACATTTACCAATAGGTCTCTATACAGAGCACTCAACCTTTATCAGCACCAGGGAGTAAGTTCTTAGAAGGATAGCAGTGAGTAAACAACTAGTAGAACTCCCTTACTATGAAGTATAAGCTACTTTAAAATGTACCATTCAGGTTAAAAAATTGCCTTTTGCAGGGAGAATGAAGTATGAGAAGAAAAGAGGTTATGGTATCAGTACCTGAAACTAGAGCTCTTTAAATATAGCTTTATTGTTACACTGCTTTTGCCAGGTTGCTTGCCTAGTTATATAGGGTAACATCTATCTTTGTGAAAGGCAAAAAAAGAGTGAAATCCCCAAAGACCCCTTTGCTTTCTTATTTTGGAAAAAAAGAATGAAGAAAAGAAAATATAGGATCTTCATTTGACAATTCTGTGCATGTTTATTTACTTTTGACAGGTGCTAAATGTCTTGATAATAACTTTTTAAGTGAAGTTTGCTTTTGCTTGCTTTTTTCTCCTTTGCACTTCTTTTAAATTTGGAACACGTTAGAATTTTTAAGAATTAGTGTAGAATGATTGCTACTGCAACTTAGGGATCAGAACAGGAGACTGAGTTGACTGAGTTGTGTGGTTGAAAAGAGCAACAAAAACATCCACACAGGCAAATTCCTTCAATCAGATTTAGGACTTTATAAAACGTGTAGAAATTGAATGGGGGATCAGTTAACCTTCTTAACATTAACTTTCCCTCTAGTTATTCCTTTTAAAGAGTTTGTCTTGCAAAAAAGAAAACCAAAAACTGTATGGTCACCTATCGCAAAAGGTACCTTCTTGGACGTTTCCATGTTTTTGATTTAATGCAGCACAGTAAAGTAATGATAAACCACATGCAAGTTCCATACACCTTCTATGCACCTTCAGCCTGATCTGCAGTGCTCAAGCTGTAATACTGAATCCCTTCTGGACAGAGCTGTCAATCATGTTAAACCATGTGAATGGCTTAGTGACAGACAGATGTTCACAGAGAATGAGGCAGAGACCACCAAACTCACTCATATGTGAATTTAACAGGATTTGAACATAGGCCTCCAGTGTGAAAGTCTAGTTCATTAATCTGGTAGTTTCCTTCAATTGTATTTTTATAAGATATTTTTGTAACCAAAAATGTCAAACCCTTATTATTGCTGCCAACAAACCAAAGCACATACACCTAGCCCCATGGCAGCTTTCAAACTCTGCATCCTTCTTTATGATTTTGTGTAAATTCAGAAAACAGCCTTTCATACTTAGCTTTGAATTGTGTTTCTCAAATCTTCTTTCAGTGGGAAAGAAACATGCCACTGAGGTTTAATTCTAATAGTTTTAACAGGAAGAGAAATTGAGGAAAAGGAAATACCTTAAAGTAAAACCTGAAATACAGGAACAGAAGAACTGAAGAGCCTACAAAAAATTATGAGACAAAAGTTATTCAGGAGATAAATATTTACATAGGTCTGATAGGTTCTGATAACTACACTAAGATGAAAAAGCAATGAAAAGATTTTACCTGTGTCTGTGGTAAGGCCATAGACACAAACAGTAGCAGGGATATATAAAATTGAGCTAAAATATACAATCACTGCACTTTTAAAACTTATTTTTAGTGAAGCCTATTTCTATTTCATGTAATAATGCGTTTTCTTTGGTTATAAGTACCATTTGAAAACGAAACTGTTTTCTCCCAAAAGCTTAATGAACCATCCTTATTCAGGTTTTTTGGCTTTTATGAGACTATCTATAACACATACTGCAGTACAGTTTGGATTTTCATATACTGTTTTTTATTAATTACTTTGCTTGATATTTTGCAAAGCAAGTAACTTACACGTTCTGCTTCCTGAGATAAAGCTGAGGCAAAAGCCAGAGAAGAACTTAAATCCAGCAATGGTGAACAATACCTAGTTTTCAGACACTTGTAAGCATAACAGTGAAGCTGGACTAAATCATCCAGGGATGATGTTATCTTCCAGGAATACCTCTTCATTCTTTTAGACTCATGAACAACAGTCAACCTGTGTGCAAACTTGTATTTGAGGCTGCAGCTCTGTAAGTAAAATTTAGCTGTTTCTCAGAGGCCTAGGAGAATCCATAGGTTTAAACTGTCTCCAATAAAGTGGAGAGATACTTCATGACATAGTTGTTATGTTATTTCCTCAAAGAAGGGAGACATGGACTCCAAACCATGCTCCAGTAGTCCTTTAAAATTTATATTAAGTACAGTTATTTGAGAAGAAATGTAATCCCTTAACTTTCTGAATTTTTATCTAGTGACTGTAAGATTATGCTACCTGGTTTACTTTACCTCAAATAATTATTTATTATGGAATGGAAAAAGATATAATTTAACTGGGAAAGACTGATAAAGAATCACTATAGATAATATTATATACTGGAAGTTATTTCAGTAACCTACAGGAAAATGTAAATTTCAGCCTCCTCACACTGGATCTGTCAATTCTCAGATGAGTGTTTCAAGTTACCAAACTAGTGAACACAGAGATGGTGAATGATTACTATCTGTAATTCATGGGGGTTTTTTTCATCAGCAATTGCAGCTATTCTGAGACTGACAGTAGTTATGCAACCCTGCAAGTAAGGTGGATAGAAGGAATCCCAAATTTTGGCCCTTCAATTTAGTGACATCCTGCTCAGCACTGAAAGACTTCAGTAGTTTTAGCAATAAAAAAAATAATTAAAGTTAGATATGCATTTGATAGATGGTTGGCTTATCCAAAGCTAGCTGACACTTAAGCAAGTGTCAAGCACAACCAGTTGGTTACATTACCTTTCTAATTTTTGATTTAAAGCTACCTTTAGCTTCAAATATTTAATTACATATTATTCAGAAATTAAATTTCAGGCTCAGTTTGATTTTTGCAAAAAATTTTAATGCACAATAAATGAAGAATTTGCTTTTTCCTCTCTTTTCATGTCACCAAAGAAATCTTAGGATTAGAAAACTATTTCTTGCACATTTCTAGTTAAAAAATACATTCTTCAATGTTAATCCTTGTCCACATATTCGCTAAATAAAGATTTCTTTCTTATGTAAGAAAGGACTCAATCTCCTAGAAGACAGTGTCAATGATAATTACAGACAGAGGGTAGGCAACGATTTATTTTCAGACACAAATGAAACAATTATTGAAGCAAAAGAGTTATATACTATATCTGGAAGGAATGCATTTGCATACTTCCATTTCTAGAACAGGCTTCTTGCTTTGAAATGGAAACCATTTTCTAACTTAAAGTAGGTAATTACACACTCCATTAAACAAGTAATTAACAGATTACAATTTAAAAAAAAAAAAAAACTTGAAAATGAGCAATTCAGATGCTAAATGCAAAACACACTGTTATAATTAGCATAATACTTTTTGAAATGGATTAACAAACACAAACAACAAAAAAATCTATTTTCTCTATGCAAATCATGTGCAACGAATAGCATTTTATGAGCCAAACAATACCATTGTCTAAGAAGAACCTAACGCAAATACCTCATGTTAAATTACTTTAAAAAAGTAAATAAATAAGCTCTTAATTCCCTGAAGAAATAGCTAAAAGTTTTGGAAGATTACTATTAGATATGCACTATGCTGGGAGCATTCATTATGTGAAGAATACAAAAGGTCAAATGCTGATTTTTACAAGCAAATATGCTTCTTCTATTAACTTGAAGATGCATTTCAAATTTTACCTACCACTATTCTAAGCATGAGGAAAAGCTACCATAATGCAGAAGCACTATTGGGTACTTTATGCTTCTGTGTCTTGTGTTTATTTTGTACATTTGACGGAGGCTTTCAAAATAAGTTCATATGGCCAGATAGGATAGGGAAAGGCATGAATGGGTTTATGAACTCACTTCTTCAGCTCCTTCACTCCAGCTAGCACATATCGGCCTTCTGCCTTTTCCGCCAGTACAAGATCTGTACTTTTCACCTGCTGCCTTGAAGCAGTGTTAACTCTGCTTTAAAATTAAGGAAATTGACACTAACAGGAGCCAGATCCTTTGTAAATATCATCCTCTTTATAGTTATCTGGTTTTGCTTGTTGAAAAGGTGCTAAATATCAACTGTAGACAAAAAATGATTCAAGCAGAATCTAGTTTACTCTTTCCAAAAGTGTTCAATTTAGCTATTCTGCTAGGTTCTCATTTTAATCATCATTCTACTTCAAGAATGGTAAAAATTTTTCTACACTAACAATTCTTCTAGCTTATAGGAAGACTTTAATTATTTGAACATTACTTTCAAATGTTGTTTCTTCCATAAAAGGGAAGAATTAGAATAAGCACTAGTACCATTTTTCACAATTTTTATTAAATCAGAAGAATTAATATATGTTTGGCTTTTTTTTAATCAGAAAGACGGTAGAATGAAATGAACAGTAAAGAAGAGCCTGCTAAACCAAAACTTTAGGAATATATTTTGAACGAAGTCCAAAACACGAGAAAATTCATGTTCTGTCACTTCCTTCTTTTCATCTTATTTTCTATGAATTCTTGGATCCAGCTACTGGCAACCCAATCTTACTTGGTTTATAGGACCTGACAATCAGATCCCATGGCAATACGGCTGCACAGGAGCAATGTTTTGTTGAATGCAGTAATGTCATGATAAACTGAATTACTGTTCTGCTAATGAAGTTGACCTCTTCTGGTGTTATTGCTAGCCAGGGAAGTAGAGAAATTCAAGTATCCTGGAATCACTCAAGGCTTAATCTGCATTGAGACAGAGCAACTACAAAAAAAAAAAAAAAAAAAAAAGTATTGTATAATACTGTATCAAATAATATACATATGAGTAAAGAAGACTGAAATCTTACAAAAGGGAACTGTTATAGGGCAAATATGATATGACATGTCAACATGATGGGTTACTCTCACATACAGCACACTAGTTTCGTCCACTTTCAGTTATCCCATAATTGTTTTGATGAAGCACCAGCTCAAATGGCTGAGGGAAGAGGGACATGAGATGGAATCAGAAGAGCAAAAGTAGTTATTCCTCTGAGAATCAGCAATAATTGTACCTTTTTTTTTTTAACATATCTGATAAGAAATGCCAATGCCCCATGGTCCAATGTTATAAAGATTAGTAAAGGTCACGAGGGTCAATAAATGACAAAGTTTATGAAATCAAGTAAATAAAGCTCTCATTAGTTTCTTTCTTACTTGGGACTTTTCCTTCATTGGCAGACTTTCTTGCACCACTTTGACCATTTAAAAATTATCATAGATGGTCCTCATCCCAAGATCATGCAGGAGAGTAATGGCAATTTAAACGTTTGTCTTTGCATTCTTCCAGGTATTGTTGAATGCTACAAAAGAAATATAAGAATGCATTTAGAGATGCATTCTCTTACAATATTGTATTTCTTTCCTCTGTGAAGGAATGATTCGTATGAAATTATCATTTTCTGCCAGGCTTCAGGAATCGTAATACTCTGAAATAATGAATAGTTGAAACTAATTTCATAACCAGTTTGAATGTAATAAAGACAAAAGCATATCTATATATATACATACACACAAGCATAAATGGCAGCAAGGGACACTACTCAATAGGCTGATATCATGTAAAATGCCCCAAAAGGCAAACTCTTACTAGCTTTGATTATTTGTTGTTGTTGTTTTAAATCTGCAGATATAATTCTGGACTTGTTCCATTTACGTAGCTTTCTTCTTTACTAATGTTCCCTTTCTGAACAAGTATAGAAAATTATTATGGAATATTGTTGGAATATTGATAAACTGATTATGTTTATTAAATTCATGTTAAAATAATCTATTTTATAGAGTTATTTAATTTCTCCAAATTTAGCAAACTTTTGAGGAGAAAAATTGTATTCACAAATAATTTCTTTCAAAAAATATGTTTTAATGATTCATAAAGGGCAATTCTTTTCCTAGTTATTTCAGATGCAACTTTATTGGACCTGGAACTTTTCCTCCTGAAAAGAGGGACATTTGATCATTAAGTACAGATCTCCCAAAAACTATGACCCATATATCTTCAACAGCAAACAAATTTCCAGAGGTCCTAGTGGTTCTATAGAGAATAAAAATTCTATTTTATTATCTACATGGGAGTTATTCATTTTGATTTCCTTCATATTTTAAAAAAGGAAAAAAAATTGATTAGCAGAACCTTTAGAATAGTAATGAAGTAAACAGTAGCATAAGTAACTGTAACGGTCAGTGTTCAATGTTATAAAAGCTATTGCAGGCAAAATTTTAATCTAGAGAAGTGCTGTACACAGCCAGCAAATCTGATCCTCTTTCTGCACCTGTCAAAGACAAAATCCCTTTCACTTTCTATCTGTGGATTATTTTTATGATTAGTCCTCTTTTCAATGTCATATTTTGCACAAGGTGTGGGTGCAAAACCACATCAAGAAACACTAGCTATAGCAGATAACAAAAAGCCCCAATAATTTTAGAAGATAAACTAATGCAAATTCACATGATACTGAATCTGGATATCTTTCAATACTCATTTCCTCTGTGAAAACCAGGTAACATCAATAAATGAGCCTTGTTACAGTCTTCAATGTAACTCACGGGCTTGGTTCACTGCCTGAGGAAGTAGTTTTCGAGGCTCAGTACATAGAGATAGCTTTCGGAGGAACTTCAACAGGTTTTCTGTTCAAGCAAAAGCAAATAGTTTCTAATAAAGACAGGTAAGGGATCTAGCCTTCTCTTTCACTAAATTTGGAAGAAATAGATGATAAAGGAGAAAAATCCTATTCTTATTTTGTACATATTTTTTTTTTACATAATGTTCCTTTAAATTTTAAACAAAATTGTAAAAGTTGTATAAGTAATTTACTTGCTACAGAAGAATAATATTTTTATTTCCTAAAACTTGACAATAGGAGAGTTCTATATTTTTGGTAAATAACATTTATCAATTTAAATGTGAAAAATAATTTGATTTAGATTTTGAAGAAATACACTGTGAAAACATTACAGTTAATGTCACAAAAATGATGGTCAATATATTTGAAAAAAAACAATTTCAAATTCTATTATGTGACTCCCTATTGTCTTCTACATCACACTAGCAGATGGGTCCCTGCCACCAGAAGTAACCAAAGTCCAATGTTTTCCCCAGGAACATCAATAGCCAACTTTAGGATTGAAGGAATTTTGCCTTTAACTGCAAAGTGACAGATCCTATATATTACATTCAGATTATTAATTATTCTGTTGTTGTTGTGGTTCCCACTGTAACCATTAGATATCAGGAGCAAATATGTTTTACTGCTATTGCCATCTACTGCAAATTCTCAATAACTTACATACCAAAAGCATAACTTTGTTTCACAGAATACCCCAGCAGAAATTCTGTTCCATGTATCTGACACCAGTATGTCTTGTTGCATCTTCCAATGAGGTTTCAGAATGTCATCTTTATTAGAGGCAGACACACAACATTACCCTACTAAAAGAGTGCAGTAAACTTTCATTTTAAAAATGTCTGGCATTTCTTGTTGCTTTCATTCAGACTGCAGCCTCAGATGACCTTAATTGAGGTGTCTTCCTCAAAAATAGCAACTACTTATAATTTTGCAACCAATTTTTAGAGTTGACCTAAGCAAAACTGTTCACTTAAATGTTAATAAAATCTGCTGGATAATTTTATAGAAGTCTAGTAATTTCTATGTAGATCTAGGCATGAAACTGGTGACTTGCTCTAGTTCTGCTAGCCAGCAAGGTGTGTCATAGCTCCTCTGTGCAAACCGGAGCAAATTCTTCAGACTGCTGTAATAATAAGAAATGTAAGGTATTTATAAAATGTGAATCAGGGGTACAGGTCTCATTATCAGATCCTGAGAGAGATACAAGAAAAATGTATTCATGGTCTATTTTTTATACCTGAGACCATTGTTTGTGTTCTTCTGCCAAAGAATGTCGAGCTAGGAAGGACTTTGACTCCATGTCAAATAGACAGAAGCCTTCTGGAATATTGAGCTTCCTGTATAATATAGTGTTTGATCTGCCAGCCGGGATCATCTGATTGTCTTTCCATGCTCAATTCTCTTATGTGTCTGATGCTTCCACATTTCTGAAGAATTTGAACTTAAACTAATATATCTAGATGACATTAATTACAAAAGAGAAGGATCACAAGTAACAAATTGCATATTGTAATATCTTTTTTTGATATTATACTCCAAGGTTACATCTAACTAAAGAGTAGATGTATATTGAATGTAACACAGAATGAACTCTGGACTCCTAGAAGATACTGCAACTGCATCCATCCTGTTTTCTCCTTCATAGAATCACAGGTCGGAAGACACCTTAAAAGTCACCTAGCTCCATCCCCCCTGCCATGGGCAGGGACACCTTCCACTAGACCAGGTTGCTCAAAGCCCCATCCAACCTGGCCTTGAACACTTCCAGGGAGGAGGCATCCACAACTTCTCTGGGCAACCTGTTCCAGTGCCTCACCACCCTCACTATGAAGAATTTCTTCCTTATGTCTAATCTACATCTTCCCTTTTCCAGTTTAAAGCCACTGCCCCTTGTCCTATCTCTACATGCCCTTCTAAAAAGTCCCTCCCCAGCTTTCTTGTAGGCCCCTTTCAGATACTGGAAGGCTGCTCTAAGGTCTCCCCGGAGCCTTCTCTTCTCCAGGCTGAACAACTCACAATTCTCTCAGCCTATCTTCATAGGAGAGGTGCTCCAGCCCTCTGATCACCTTCATAGCCTGCCTCTGGACTTGTTGCAACTGGTCCATGTGCTTCTTGTGTTGGAGGCCTCAGAGCTGAAGGCAGTACTGCAGGAGGGGGTCTCATGAGAGCAGAGCAGAAGGGGGGAATCACTTTCCTCAACTTGCTGGTCACATTTCTTTTGATGCAGCCCAGGATACAGTTGGCTTTCTGGGCTGCAAGTGCACATTGCTAGGACATGTTGAGTTTCGCATCAACAAGTACCTGCAAGTCCTTCTCCTCAGGGCTGCTTTCAATCCATTCTCTGCCCACCCTGTATTTGTGCTTGGGATTGCCCCAACCCATATGCAGGACCTTATACCCAGCCTTGTTGAACTTCATAAGGTTCGTATAGGCCCACCTCTCAAACCTGTCAAGGTCCCTCTGGATGGCATCCCTTCCCTCTAGCATGTTGATCACATCACATAGCTTGGTGTTGCTGGCAAATGTGCTGAGGGTGCACTCAATCCTGCTATCCATGTCACCAGCAAAGATGTTAAACAGCATCAATTCCAATATCAACCCCAGAGGAAAGTCACTTGTAACCAGTCTCCATTTGGACACCGAGCCGCTGACTGCAACTCTTTGAGCGCAACCATCTAGCCAATTCCTTTTCCACTGAGTGATCCATCCATTAAATCCATGTCTCTCCAGTTTAGAGACAAGGATGTCATGCAGGACAGTGTCAAATGCTTTACACAAGTGCAGGTACATGGCGTCAATTGCTCTTTCCTTATTCACCAATGCTGCAACCTTGTTGTAGAAGACCACCAAATTTGTCAAGCACAATTTGCCCTTAGCGAAGCCATGTCGACTGTCACCAATCACCTCCTTATTTTCTGTCACCATTTAAGGCTGGGCCCACTCTTAAAATATGCAGCAGACGCTCTCTATTAAGACCTCTCTCCCACCGTGGGAGGGGAAGGAACAGAGAAAAGAGAGAAAGACTTACAGGTTGGGAATTAAAACTACTTTAATAATAGAACAATAATGGAAAACAGTATAATGTATTAATATTAATGCTACTGATAATGGAAATAAGAGGAAAAGTATACAAAACCGATACTGAGTGTCCTGATGACGGTCGGGGGATTGCAGGCTGCAGACCGCAGGGGCACTGCTGCTGCCATAGCAGGGCGGGCACCTGGATGTCCCTGACCGGACTCTGCAGCTGACAGGAACCGGATTCAGGAATGCACGGATTGGATTCGAAGGCAGGAGAACAAGCAGGGTCCCACAGGGATGCTGGCCGTGAAAGAAGAGAGTAAGACCCTCGTGATCCCTTAGCTTTATACTGAGGATGATGTGGATGGGATGGAATACCTCGTTGGTCAGTTTTTGGTCACCTGTCCCATCTGCACTCTTCCGCAGGTGCGACCCTTTCATGACTTTTCAATTGCTTAACAAAAGAGGGCCGGCAGTGGCCTTGGTTCTCATAGGGATAAGTATAAACATGGGCCTCTGCATTCCAATCCTACCGATTCAATAGCAACTACAAACATCAAGCATTATCAAGTCTGAAACGCAGACAGTGTCTGAAAAAAAACATGTAGCTGTACTTTTAGAAAGTGCAGTTGCTTAGAAGAAACTTAACTGAAAGAAAAAAACATCTCCTGAAAGGAGAAATAGTCCTGTTTAACCAAACCAGGACATTTTCCATGTGCCTTAGCATAGTTCACAGGAGGATCTGCTCCATGATCTTGCTGAGCACAGAGGTGAGACTGATTGGTCTGTAGTTCCCCACATCTGACTTTTTTCCCTTTTTAAAAATGGGGGTTATATTTCCCCTTTTCCATTCAGCAGG
>NW_009628163.1:15090-15639 GCF_000690535.1 Cariama cristata
GCCTCCAGTTCCCTGAAGACCCTCAGATCCCTCTCATCAGGTCCCATGGACTTGTGCACCTTCCGGTTCCTTAGATGGTCTTGAACATGATCCTCACCTAAAGTAGGCAGTTTTTCATTCTCCCAGTCTTTGTTTTTGCCTGCTGCAGTTTGGGTGGTGTGGCTGGAACATTTGTCGGTGAAGACTGAGGCAAAAAGTTGTTGAGTACCTCAGCCTTCTCCATGTCTCGGGTAACCAGGTCTCCCATTTCTTTCCAGAGAGGGACCACATTTTCCCTAGTCTTCCTTTTATCATTAATGCACCTATAGAAGCTTTTCTTGTTGCCCTTGATGTTCCTGGCCAGATTCAATTCTATCAGGGCTTTAGCTCTCCTAACCTGATCCTTGGCTACTCAGACAATTTCTCTGTACTCCTCCCAGGCTACCTGTCCTTGCTTCCACCCTCTATAGGCTTCTTTTTTGTGTTCGAGTTTGTCCAGGAGCTCCTTGTTCATCCACACAGGCTTCCTGGTGCTTTTGCGTGACTCCCTCTTGGTTGGGCTGCATTGCT
>NW_009628164.1:0-3189 GCF_000690535.1 Cariama cristata
GCAGGGGAGCAGGTGGGTGTTTGCTGAAGGAACTGTGGAGGAGCCCAAATAGGAGCAGGTTCTCCTAACGGGACCTGAGGCTGATGAAGGACCCACGCAGGAACAGGTTTATGCTGAAGGACTGCAGTCTGTAGAGTCTGCAACCACCCATTTCCTAGACCCCCAGCCAAGGTCAACGCACCACAAGAACCTGCACTCGAGAGAATTACATGCTTTGTTTCTTCTGTAGGCTGTAGTCCAGTAAGAAAAGGCAGCAAATTAAATTGCAGACTATCATATCAGAGTGTCAGTAGTGCATTATGAAATGGGGTCTCTTTTTCTTCATAGGCCAATGGAGACGAGGCTTTGTACAGGTTTTACCAAAATACAACATGAAGAATATTCATGCCATGGCTGTTCTACAAGACAATGGGAAAATCATAACTATAATAGCCATTGAGTAATACAGTTATCAATTCTAGCACTCCTATTCATGAGTGCCTTAGTGTTACGATTTGACACTCAAGAAAAACACAAGAACACACTTTATTCCCTTTTTGCTCTTCAAAAAGGTCTCAAAGACCAGTCCAATAAGAGGTCCAAATTACACATTTTCATCTCAGACTACTGTATGTTCAGTTTCTCCCTTTTCTAACCAGAAGTTTTGTTCTGTTATATTTTGTTGGAAATAAGTCTTCATTTTCCTGCAAATTCCAGACATTAAGCAAATAGTAGTTCTAAAGAAAAACTCAAACATATGGAAGTCCCAGGCCAGCAGTCACAAAGGTATATGTAAGACTAAGCGCACGAACACTGTATCTGCTATGTCCTGCATTTGATGTGTGTGCGCTTCAGGGATTTTTGCCCTCCCAGCTATTGTCCAGGGAGTCTCGATAAGGATATACAAGCACTGTCCTCACTGAAGAAGATAAATAGGAACAAGCGCAAAAAGGAATTGAACCAGAATCCCTCAAGTACTTCTGGGACTTCCTGACCCAAACATGAAATAACCTGACAAGTAAAAGAGTTGTGCTCCTGATGTTGATATTAACCTCTAAAGTTCAAAAGAAAGAGGGCATTTCAGTGCAAGATTCTGATGCAGATTTAAGTTTTGGGGAACATAATATATAATCAGGGCCATCTTGTCTGAAATGAAACCAGTTCTAAGAGAATTACTAAGTACCTGGAGACTCACCTGCTATAAAGTTGTATCTTTTCAGAATAAGTATTGTCCTGCTCTGGTTACAAGGACACAGTACCTTAAAGAGGAAGCCTCTCAGCTCATCCAACTTGCTAACAGCCTCCATTTTATCTGCACCATTAGCCCTTCATATTGTGGAGGGTACCTAGTGAAAAGCTAGCTAGAATGAACAAAATATTTTTGATGTCAGTTTTGATGCCAATGTCTGTTAGAATGTCCAATGTTGACTTAAGTGTTTCCTTGTACTTCCTTATGCTTATGAGCTTTTAAGTTCCTATTTTATAAGCAAACTGCATTATTGTTGATGGTGAGGTTTCATCTGTTATCTCACTCCTAATTCTGTTCTGTTCCATTATTTTATTCTTGTTTACCCTGTTGTGCAATTCCAGTTCAAAGGGGACCTAACACAGAAGGACCGTGGTCTATCACTGACACTCTCAATGCCAGGAAAACACCAATGACAAAAGCACTGAACAGCAACTCATTTCCCAAACAGATGCAAGATCTATTATCAGATCACAATAAGAAAGGTATAGTTACTCTCTTCAATTAATATTTGTATTTCATGAAGAGCAGCTATTTAATACTTTTTTTTTTTTTCAGTGAAAGATAGATAGCGACAGAGAAGACATAAAAATTACGGATAAGTAGTTTAATGTCGCAGGAAAATATGCTGATTATGATTCTTGGCCTGGTAACTTAGACAGTGAATACTAATGAATCTGGAATCCTTATTTGCAGATTCCATCTTAATCAATTTTTTTCTGAAGATAAATAAAATTAGAAGTACTATTTCTAAACCTATGAGCAAATTGTCACCATTGGAGCAATCTCCTGGGAAGCTGAGTTTTTCATGTGATTTGATATGCAATTGTGAAAAGATGCGCAAAGATTTTTTCCAGTTATTCTTTACACTGAAGCTTGAGTGTATCTATAACCTAAAAGTCTAATATATTTTAAGGTAAGCTGTTCAGATTTTTGCGGTTTTTTGTTGATGGGGTTTTGAGGGGTTTTTTTTTGCATTGGTTGGGGTTTTTTTTTTTGTTTTGTTTCGTTTGAGCTTTTTTTTGTGTGTGGGGTGGAGTGGATGTTTACAATGTGATAGTTTGTACAAATTATTTTGCTAGCCCAGATAATAATTGAAGAAATCTGCTCCCCTGTGGCAAACACATCAACTTCAGAATTATAATAATTTATCATCTAGCAGCATTTTAGAAAGTGGTGTTTGATATTAAAATGTTTGATATGTGAACATTTGTGCATCTACTTCTAAGACTTTGGAAGCAAGAAAATTCGAGAACAGACAAGCACAAAGCAATAACTATATTACAAAAAAAAAAAAGGTGCTCACAGCTTTTATACTGGATCCCCAAGAACAACAAAATTAACCAGAGGCATTAAATTTGTTCAACGTCTATGAACTTTTTACTGAAATGCAATTGACTGTTGATTTTCCAATATGAACACTTTAGTAAATAGAAATAAGGCAAAGCTGATAGATTTTCATCAGGAAGACCACAGTCCAAGCATGATTTCCTGGATCTTAACAGAGCACTGCTTACGTTCCATTCAATCCCTAAAACTTGAATTAAAATACTAAAACTGATCTGCAAGACAAACAAGAGATCATCAATAAGAGCAACAAACCAACCAACGGACCATCTCACCAGAAGACCAAGGAAATATTCCATAGCTTTGGAAAAAAAATTCTCCCAAGTTTTAGTCCAGAAGTCATATGCCACTCTGATTTATGAATAAGGAAACTCTTTGTCCAAAATTAGAACAAGCATTCTAGAAAACTACAAACTGACTGAAAACTAATTCAACAGCTGCAATGAACTGACTAGACAATATGGATTCTTATATTTCCAAGGCACTTTGAAGGAAAAGTGATGGTAGACCTGAAAAATTTAAAGTAAACATGACTTAGGAAAATCAATAATTCATATCTTTATTGAAACAAATACTTTCTAATCTAAAAAGGGGGGGGGGGGGGCGCAAAAATATAA
>NW_009628164.1:3220-56001 GCF_000690535.1 Cariama cristata
GACTAAGAATCTAAGAACTTTCATTTGAATTGGTGGTTTCATTTTGATAATCATCTCTAAACATCAGAATTTGGCCCTCTAAACAGAATTCAAGGGGGCACATAGGGTACTTTCTGGTATAATTTAAACTTGCTAGAAATAACTGACAGTTTTACAGCTCAGGAAAAACCAAACAACAATGAAAGTTACTGAAACGTTGTTTCTATTAGGCATAAAAATGCACTAGGGAAATTGCATATAATTGAGAAGATTTGATTGAAAACTCAGAAGTTACACTTGCTTTGAAAGAGGATTTAGAGTATTTTCTCACTTTCTGTATAGATAGGCAGAAATGGCAAAGCATAGACATTCCAGCAGCTTATTATTTTGTGCTATATATAAACAATTTAGCCAACAAGTCCTTCAGAAAGTTACAGACTACCAAAATGGGATTCAGCACTTAATAGCAGAGTTAGCGTAAGGCCCTGTAAGAAATTTAAAATTAACTGTAAACAGAGTTAAACATATCTGAATCACTTATTAGCAGTTTGACATAGGATTCCTTCCCTTTCTAACAAGCTCTTGCCAATTAATGTTTATTATTTTACTTTTTGTTACCAATCACTTGTCAGAATTGCAAGCTCCAAAAGAAATTTATCATTCAAATACCTAAAAGCACTTTAGTGGGGAGTGCAAGTAATCCAGATTTCTCTGGCCCATTTTTACAGTACAGGCATGCTGTGCTCTAAGGCACAAAGAGTGCTTGTCCGGAAGCATCTGGAAAAATAGAACACTAATGTTTACTGAGTGTAATTACCAGTTGTGCATAGTTCAACAGAAACTCATTTTGCCTTGACTTTCAAAGTAGGTATTCACATCACCAGCACAAACTGTTGTTAGCTAATTATTCAAAAGAACGTGCTGTAAAAGCAGCTGCCTTTCCTGAGCAGCATAGTGTGCAGTTTTATAACTGATTCTCTCTGATGCAGATACCATTACCCCATTTGGGTTCAAGTCTGAAGTGGGTTTGGACACTGACTTTAGAACATGATAATAAGCACATGTCACCCTCCAGGGATGTTATCACAATTCTAAGATCAAGTATTGGATATGACAAACAATACATCTCTGACTTTGGGGGTGTATGGTTTAATTCTATCATTTCACAAAAAGCAAAGCCAAATTGTGTGGAAATAGCATACAAGGACTCTAAAGAGAGTAGTAGATATGACAAGCTGAAAGAGAAAGACTTTTCTAGTAACATGAGGGATGAACAGAATATTAAAAAAATCAGTGCATTCCTTTGATTTTAAAAACAAACAAACAAGAGTTTCATTTCATTGCCATTGTAGAGATGCACTGCTGTAGCACCAAGTCTTCTCCTCACATGCTCCCCGTACATACACACAAAACTTATGCCACAGAAATGAACCATTACTTCTTGACTTTCGATTTCACCTCAAATTGCCTTCATTTGGCCCTGTTTGCTTACAGAAAGACTAGCACGTAGTCCATCTGCACACACAGATATCATGAAACACTTAACGTAGCCAAAAATTCACTTAGAATCAACCAGCATACTTTCCATAGAAAAAAAAACACAAATAATTTTTCAAATAGTAACATTTTTTCAACATTCAGATGATTTAGCTTAATCTATTTTCAACCAATGATTAGCTAAGATTTTTTTCTAAATCCTCCTTCCATCCATCACAACTTCAATAAAATTCAAAGTTGTGAGGATATTTCCTAGAAATATCTAGTGGAACTATATTAAAATAGGTGTAGATAATATTAGACTTTATTTGCAAGCTACCAGAAAGAAAAAAATATAGCCAGAATATTGTTATCTCAAATACTGTGAATATAACTCGTCTAAACCAAATGACCTTCCCAGATGTCCTCTTCATCAATCTGAAACGTTGTTCTGTGGAACATCTGCTTGATTTAGACCTGGCCTGTACCTCCGAGCTCAGGTTGACAGGGAAAAGCTTTTCCCATCACCTCAAAACCATATTCATATCTTGGAAGACTGTCAGATCTAATCCTTCAGTGGATTTCAGAAATACAAGAATTTTGAAAATGGATCTCTACTTAGGGAAGAGCATGCTCCATATGCATGTTCTATATTGGATATCTACCGACTGGCTCATGATTTTCCACTGCTTCTGTGTTGCATGCTATGAAAATGTTTCCTTGTGCTTATTTTTCAAGAGGCTTCTTAGAGCAGAGTAGATACTCCCTTGAGTGTATTTTCTTTCTTTACCATCACTTTTTTCTATACAAACAACAGATTGCTCTGCTGCTGCCCTTTAAATTCAGTGAAGAAAAATCCCACACCACAGACGTCTGGTAATGGGAGGAGGGTTGCCTCTTGCACAAACTTACTGGGAAGTATAGTAACTCCAGTCTTTTTCACTGTCTCTCTTCAGAGGATACAGACCTTGAATTTTCCTCTTACCCTGATGATAGTCTGTGATTTACAGATCATTGTTAGAATGCAAGATAATCCTAAATGCTCCTGAGCTAGTCTGCAAATTTTCCTACATTATTTTTATTACCAGTGATAATATTGCATAATTGTCTAGTAGGATTGAGAATTAGTGGGGTTGAGCTTCCCACAGAATTGTACTAGTTATTTAGGAAAATGAAATGAAAATTGATAGACTACTCAAAAATAAGAGTGGTTTCAGTGCATACACCACAAATTGCACTGTCTACACTTAGTTTCATTATTAATTTTTTTGTTAAAGAGAAATCTACTGTTTAAGAGAAGCAGAAGTGTCATCTAAGCAAGTAAAATAAAGAGTAAGGTTGCTTGCATCCCTGACAAGAACAAGAAGAGGGAAATGCTTGGAGATGTAATAAAACAGAACTGTAAGAGGACTTCTAATAAGGCTATGGAGGCTACATACTATCTAAAATTCTCTAACTTCTACTGCCATTTCAAAAAGTTAACGAAGAAGGGGAAAAAAAAGAAATCCTTAGAAGAAGTATCTAAAATAGCTTGTTCACACAGGAAACTTCCACCATTGTAAGCTGGAGCAAAAGATTAAAATATTATAGTTAAATGACTTCCACAGTGACAAAAAAAACTGGAAAATAAATTACTTCATAAACATCAGTACTACCAGTTAGACTGGTTCAAGATGTGTGTACACACAGTACCCTAAATAAAAGTTACCTCAAGGAACAGCTTAAGCATACTCACATGTAACAAGATGCAGACACATGTCAACAGCTAAATAAAATTAGTAAAGGGAATGATGATGAGGAATCTGCTTTTATTACTGAGATAATAAACATATTTTGCCAGTGTTACTCAACAAGCACGGATAAAAAGACAGTAGTTTGCACAACCAAATGGGCCGTACCTTCAAGCAACCAATCCAAAAAAAAAAAAAGCCTGCATTTCCAGAATTTAGTTGGATACTTCCCTCCCCCCGCCCCATCTGGTGAACCCTGGGTTTTTCTGTTCTGTTTTTGAAAAGTTATTTCAGGAACAACTTTTCTATCCTGAGTAAACCTCTTTCTTCCTCCCACAACCCTCCTCAACAGAATTAAATAATAATAAAATAATAAAAATAGTAATAATAATAATATGTTATAACAACAACAAGTAATAAAAACAAAAAACAAATTAGGTTAATATTTTAAAATATTCTGCATTATTTCCCAAATTCTATTATAAATCAAACTAAAATTGGATCCTGGATTACAAATATTTTTAATTTTACATTTCCAAAATCAGTTCTTTCAACCATTTCAAGGTTGGTGGGGGTTTTTTGTTTCTGGATTTACAACCATTCTAAAGATGAGCAATTTCCTAAAAATTTTGGTAAAACTAAAACCAAATACCTTCCCCCAAATCTGTTGCATGGAGAGCCAAAAGGCTTTAAAGATGTAATAAAGCAATAAACAAACAGAAAATAATCTGATGACTAGCAGTGGAGGAAAGGGGAAGCACAGAAATGAAATCGTCACTGTTAAAAATAATAATACATATATTGGAGAACTAAAATGTAGTTCAATTACGTGGGCTGACAGTTACACATATAGAAAAGTCTGCAGACTTGGGAGAAATTAGGTGAGATTAAGCAACTTTGGTATAATGCTGTAACATATGGTGACATATGTCAACATACCAATGATCTGATTGAATTTTAGCGATTCATTAATCAGCAAAAAATCAATGTTAAAGTTACCTTTACTAACAGAAATCTAAATATCTGAAAAACACTTTTCATATGGCTTCTCTACAGATTTAACACAATCTTTCTAGAATTCGCTTTTGATACTATATCTTTCGAGCAAATATTTCTTTCTAGTAACAATTCTGAAGAACTTCTGAAAGGATACATCCTCTACAGAAAACCAGTTTCTAACACATCATAGAAAAGAGGATTTATACTTACGTACCTCTGTTCACATCATCCCTCTTTTGGGGTTCAAGAGAAAGTATTTTATATGAGAAATATAAGCCCTCACATTTCTGTCACTTGACATACGACTTCTACCACTTTTGCTCCATAGTCCATCCAAAAGCATTTTATACAGACACTGCTCAGGTCTTAGTTCAAAGAGGCCGTATAAACAACAACACTACTTCTGTCACAAGAGCATCTGTTATGAAAGATAAAATGTGAGATTCGCAGAGAACACTAATAGCATGCTACATGTTTTTTGCAAACATGTACAAAGAGACATTTTTAGCTGCCGATTCCTCAGAATCATGTTAAGGGTAACTTAATTGTTTGGCTTTGTCTGAACCACACCAGTTCGCCCAGTCACCTTTACCCTCATCCAAGTTAACTTGCTCTAAAAGTTCACCCCTTCTAAATGTGCAGATTAAAATTCAGTATAACAAATACAAGCCACAGAGAAGAAAACCACAAGAAGTTACAGAGTAGCCTGGAGAGCCAGTTGCCTCTTGAAAATCCCAGAATTGAGAAGAATTCTCTCGAGCTGCAGAATTTCTCCTTGATGTCAGTTTTTCTGTCCCTCCAAAGTCCAAAGATTACATATTTTCAGGGTGAGATACGAAGCAGGTATTCTCCTGCTTGTCAAGACCCCTTCCAGACAACAGAGTTGTCTGTGTGCAGAAACGCTAGCATTGTGAGAAAGAATGATGACTCAGATCTGCAGATACCATTAACCAGTATCCAGCATACAAGAAAAGTGAAGGAAACACAGACCTGTTCCAGTCTTGAACATATTTTTTTCATGGAATATTCCTTAAATTTTTTGAATTTGTTTCTATCACAATCTTTAAGAATACATTTTAATATTTGCAAACGTGCAGATATGCACAGTTTAAAAGTCAAGAAAAATGTTAGATTGACTGTTCTGGAGGTGTAACATCTCCAGCCACAAAATAGATAGTAAAAAAAAAAATCAGAAGGGTAAATCTCCTGATTATTTTGCCAGAGAACATTAAATCTGTTCCAATATAAGATCCTCAAGCAGTGAAAATAAGCCATATTTAAGTCACTAATACTATTTATTCATTAGTTTCCCCTCAAAGACAAAAATGTAAAAACATTAATTTGTGCCAAACATAACAATTTTACTTTGTGACCCAAAACTTTAAGACTGAAGAAAACATTGGTTGATACCAACTATGAGACATGGCTGGCTTTGGCCAACTTAAACACAGACACCCACAGCCAAGTAGTTTAGCATCTAATAATCCTATTTGAGTCCTCTTAATTTAATATGGCCTTCATGTGATTTAAATTGGTTTCTCAGAAAAATTTCTCTTTGCTTACTTTCTTTCCCTCCCCCCCCATGTTTTTGCATGTGATTCCAGCTTTATGGAGGAATATGACTGAATAAACTTAACATACATATTACTGTACATTGCATAATATTGAGCATCCCTTTGTTACAATAACACTACATGTGTCTTGCCCAGATATTTTTACCCTAAAATACCTCATAAACAGTTCATCCAATAAAATAGTAGTGCAATACTGAAAGATTCAATTGTTCCCAGAAGTTTCAACTGTTTCATTGCCAAGATATTTCTGCTTTGGTTCATCAAAAGTACTGAGCAGCCTGCCAGAAACAGCTGCAAGTTTGACAGGAAGGAGACACTCCAAGACTGTTTCAAGTCTCAAAAAGGAGGGAGTAAGCAGTTTTATTTTGCAATTATTTTCCTTTATTTCTAAAACTAGTCTCTTCCTGTTTTTCAGAGAATTTTTCATAATGCCTTTCTTTCTCTAGAAGAACTCAATAGCTTAGTCGATTTCCAATTTCAACACCCTTAACAGCCATTGACTTTTTTGGAAAAAAAAAAAAAAAAAAAAAAAAACAAAACCAAAAAGCTTATTTAAACCTCTGGCTATGATTTCTCAAACTAGTAAAACTGTGGTCAGCAGCCCACACCACAAAAATAGCTATTCTGCTTCCTTACCCTCTAAGCACTTGGTGATCACAAGTCTGCTGACCCTGCTATCTTCCCTTGTCTCTTGGTTCTCAGAGAAATGTTAGGCCAGGAAGTTAAAAAAATATAAGAATTTTATTTTTTGTCATCAGTCATTGCATACCTCTGGGATTTAGGGGACATTAGCTACTAGACATACTTTCACTACAGAGAAAGAGAAAAGGCAAATGTCAGAAATAGATAAAGTGATAGAATAAAAGTCAGTAAAGTGCTTTGATGACAAAGGTTATGCAAGCGTGAAGGAGCACTCTTACACTTCTCATCAGTAGGGAGGAAGGGACTTTGAAGCACAATTTAATGGCCAAGCAGAAGTCATGAACTGACCGAAAGTTTCAGTTTGGGTACGAATTACAACAGTGACAGAATACACAATGCTACCATATATCACCTGGGTAATTCTGACATGCATAAAAAAGAATCTGATAAAGCAGCAGACCTTTTAAAACATGCAATTTTCTTGCCCAGACCTCAGACAATGCTGACAGCATACGCTAGAACCTTTTTCTCCAGAGGAGGTAGGCTCTGCTGTGCATTCTACAGATTCATAAGCAAGAACAAATCCAGCACTGAAAAGCAGACAATAGATGCCAGATTAGCAGAATCAGGAAAAAACAAAGGAATATTGTAAATACATCAAAAATTGATACTAGGATTTTTTTTTAAACACTTAAAATTAATAAGGCATTCTTTATCCAGCTGTATCTCTCTAAAAACAAATTGAAAAAGTAGAAAGCATGCCAAATAACATAAAATAAATTAAAATTAGGTATCGCACTCTACATATTTTTCAAAATATTCAATTGGAAAACCCTGTTTCTTGTTAAAACCCAAATTATTCAAGGTCTGTTTACGATGTGACACTAGGCCACTGCTCGCGCTCTCGCATTTTCCTTCTGGGACAGCACATTCTCTACTCCTATATCACACACATTCAGCAGTGCACATGAGACTCAGATGACGGCTTCCCCACCTCCTTTGCTGCAAGAGCCCTTTTCCTGATCCACAGCTCCATGTCTGAGATGCAGGCAGAAGAAAACCCGAAGAAACCTTATACTCCCCAGACACATCCTTATCCCACTCTCTGTTGCTTCCATCTATAACCCTGTCTGCCTGAGACCACAGGGACTAGAGAAAGCCTCCAGAATAAACCTTAAATTTGTCAGCAAGACTTGTTCCATCAAGTCTCTATACCACCCCTTAAGCAGTGAGGATTTCATTAGCAGTTTCTGACAACCTTTCCCTCGTTTAATGAACATGGTAAACAGTAGATGGAAAATATCACATGTAAGACACTAAATCAAATACATAACTTGTTTACTTAGCAACAGCATGGCAATAACGTTTTGAATACGTATACATGTGTATAAATAACGGGAGAAAAAGGACCTTTAAATCGTCCATACAGTTCAATGTCTGTTCCTGTTTTCCAGAGCAGAGCCTGATTTATAAATCTAATCTTTAAATTTCAAGCATTTAAACCTTCTACAAAAAGGAAACAGATCATGTTGGAGACATGGTTTAGTGGGTTTAGCAGGCATGGTGGCATTGGGTATACGGTTGGACCTGATGATCTTTGAGGTCTCTTCCAACCATAATGATTCTATGTAAAAGAAAAAAACAACCCCCACAAAAAAAAACCCCAAACATGCAAATAACCTCAAAATCAAAACATGTTTTTAAAGCAATTTTAGTCTCCCATATTTTTTATTTCCTTTAACTTTATGGTTGCAGTAGACTTCTCTGTCATAGACAGGTCATGTTTCTAGAAATAATGGGATCTCTTGACAAAAATAACTTTTATTCTTAAACAAAGTTACATAAAAATCAAATGTAGATTATACCAACTTCTCTGCCAAATTATCCCATGAAATAATTTTGATGGATTTTTATAAATTTTTAAGTAATGTTTACTTCTGAAATGTAGCAATAGCTTATGACATTTCTTTGATCTATACTGAATTTTATCTATTTTTATTGTACTATAGAATGCACCTGGTTCATTTATTGACACCTTTTGATGTACTGAAGTCTTCATATAATTTCTGTTGTGCATCATGCTTAAAAAAGATGGATAAACAAACATATGGGGAATATTTATATACTGTGTGCAGCAGATCACAGGTAAATTCAGTCAGTTGTTCATGAATAATAGAGAACAGAATTCTGATTGAAAACAACTTCTCATGTGATTGCATGCATCTAAAATTAACTTTTTTTTTTACTTATACTAGTAACCTGTGTTCCCAGCAAGATATAGTCTGTATGTAAATTCTCATATAGGTACACTCATTCCCTAACATGTGTGACTTCAAAGTTTTGCATGCATACAAGATACACTTTTCACCCATCTTTCTGTTCAGCACAGGAAATGTAAAAGGGACCACATCCACTGCCAATACCATTTCTCCTCTGAAAGAAGCAGGGAAAAATCTAAGTGTGAGCTATAGATCTTGGAGAACAGGAGTGATGTATAAGCAACATATCTTTCCTCCAGGTAGAGCCCAGGTCTATGCTCTCACACTGTGCCATACACAGTTGCTCTTCACAGTGTACGTACAAGCCCTAGCCCCGTAGAGAAGATAAATCTTGCCCAAAGTTCAACAGCACGTTAAAGTGGATGACTCCTTCACAGATCGCTGGACCTAAGCCAGAAAAATGTCCAGGTGAGCTTCTCATCTCACATCTCTCTTGCAAAGAGTTCTGTTGGTGATTAAAAAGATCTCTGCAAATGCCTGTTCAGTTGAATCACCAGAGAAACAAACTCTTGACAGCTGCAATCATCTCAGAAACAAAACAGAACTCTTGCATTGGACTTATTTGAAGCTTGAAGGAATGACAATAATGGCAGTTCTCAAAGAAGCGGCCATCACCAGGGCTGTACAAATACCTGGAACATGGGTAAGAAAATAGGCTATGAATCTCAGAAGCAGCACAAGAACAGAAAGCAGCCCTCTGAGAAAGCTTGTGAGATTCAAAGAGAAAAAGAAACAGGGTCAACAGTGTCATGCAGCAAGAGAACTCAAGAGGCCGGACAGAACTGAAACGGTGGCAGAGGTGTTTCCTCTTTCATGGCACACATCAGGGTAATGGAGGGAAAAGGAGACCACCTACTCTCTCAGAAGAGCAGGCACACGTATCCGCTAGGAGAATGCACAGACTTCGAAAGAGGAGTTTGTGACATTGTGGTTAAAAAAAAATCAGAGAACTATTAATAGATTCTGTTAAAATATGCACTTATACAAAATTCTATTGATTATCTATATCATATTTACATGTACTAAAAATAAATTAAAACACTGAAATCTTGACTTACCATACTAAATTTTAACACAGCTTAATAACAGAGCCAATAGCAAAGACTTTTTTCATACCTTTGTGTAGTATCTTTTAAAGTAAACAAAAAAAAGAACATAGTAAAGTTCCACAGGTTTTATCATCGCTTTTGTGACCTGATCTTATTTTCAATTATGTTACCAAAATCTGCTGCTCCCCCTCCTCCCTTTCTCAGTTAAATAATTAGTTGCCGTGGAAACAAATATATTTCTGGTACGGACACTAATTTGTGACATCGACATTAATGTGAAATGTCTCCTCCTTTTGTAGATGCACGGTGACAGCAGTGACCATGAAATACACTTCATGTTATAAATAGCTTCACACTGTTTGTGATAACAAAGAATATTAACTTTGAATAACATTGCAAAGCTGTACAAATAATAAAATAAGAAAAAAATTGTTTTTATTTTAATGGAAATGGGCTTAGATTATATTAAGTACTTAATCTTCCTCAATTTACAGCTATTTTAACAAAATAATCACTTTTTAAAAATGACTCATAATCAAGTCTACAAAGGAGGAATCAAGTATCTCTTGGACCTCCAATGACAAACAGAATACGTGGCTTTTTCATTTCAACTACTCCATAAAACCTGTCTGCCTGGTAAAAAGAAGTTGTCTATAATACCACCTCAGGAGACTTTGTTTTAAGCGAGTAATCAGAGCTCTTTCATCACCTCCTCTCACTTGAAGATATAAATGGCCCTCAGAAATACGGGTAGAAGCACTCATGTCAACATTTACCCTCACAGGTATTCCTATGCAAATAAATGCATACTACTAGATGTATGAGAGCTAGTCCCATGAGTAAGAATGTGCAAGCCTACCCCCTAATTAGACCGTAGCTTTCTGTCATTTAAAAACCATTTCATATGCAGATACAGTAAGAGACATCTAAATGAAATCATTTATTCCTGCGATTATTTCAACATGAAAAGGAATGTCAAAGTATGAAGCTATGACTAAAAACTGACATGGCTTTAAGGCTGTAAATACTACCCTGTATTTTTGGAATTGTAACTGCATAAATACAGTACTTAATTTACTTTTTTTTAGCAAGGGAATGGAAGGAAAAGAGAGATAATGATTGGGAACATATGAAAGAATACGGCAAAGAAGAATCATCATCATCATGTTTTGGATAAATTTTGTATAAGATCTCTTTAAAATATTTAGAGACTCACAGTTTTGGGTGGTTTTCTCAGGCTTACCATTTCTATCTTCCAAATACTTTGTTTTACATTAGCTTGAATTACCAATTCATTTAGAGTATTTTTACTGTAACCTATGTAAATGGATAAACTGGGAAAAAAAGAGTAGAAAGAAAAAGGAAGTTGATGAGAAATTTTTTAAAAAGCACAAGTCCTACTCTTTCCTCAACATATTTCTTCCAAAGCTAAGAAAGTGAATTTCTCTAAGGAACTAGAGACAGAAAAAATGCTGTATATAAGCCATAGCGATACAAGAACAAGATAAATGTGTGTATGGATTGGAGATCCCAAATAAATTCTTACATGTTTTTTTTGTTTGTTCGTTTAAATAATGCTTTTGGAAGAGCTTTGTCACTCAAAACCACACTTTTGTGTTAGCTTGATTAAAATGTAGGGAAGAATTAGATATATTTATTTTCAGAGGTTTTCAAGTCTCGCTACAACAAGTTTCCCATGAATATGTTCCTTTAAGTTCTATGTTTGTTCTATGCCACCATCTAAATCCCAGCATATTAGACACCCTCAGTGGCTGATACCCATAAGCTCATTAATGAAGGGGACCATGGATGACATATGCTTCAGTAGAACCTCCTTTTTGCCCCTTTATTACTGTTGTCA
Organism: Cariama cristata; assembly: GCF_000690535.1. Lineage (NCBI taxonomy): Eukaryota > Metazoa > Chordata > Aves > Cariamiformes > Cariamidae > Cariama > Cariama cristata. Next base: position 14,810 of record NW_009628164.1, read on the forward strand.
ATAGATAAAAAAAAATTTCCTTCCCTTCTACTCCAGATATTAAGCATGCATTATACAATTCATCCAAATACTCATACCTATCTATACCATGCTTCACTGAACCTTGTTATAAAGGCCCTCAGTCTTCCATGAAAGAGTAAGACGACACTCACCCACACCTAGTTATCTCTGCCATTTCCTTTCTGAAGGAGAGACAGTATCATAAACTGGGTAACGAAATTTAAAGACAGCTCAAGCACCCCACCACTGCATTTGAAAGAAGATGCCTAGAAGCTGCATAAGGCAGAGTGGCAAGAAGGTGCCAGTCTGCCAGCACAACAGTAAGAGGCAGAGAGAAACATTAATGCACAGAATATCAATGGCTGGACTTCACCTTAACCAGTAGGAAGAAATCCTGTAATGCAGACTGTTAGGCAAGAGGAGCTGGGAAATGTAAATTATTTTCTTTACATGTTTTGAGTAATTATCTAAAATGTGTGGCCTTACACAAATTAAAAGAAAACAGAAATTACAACTAATTGTTTTGCTAAGTATTAGACACAGTAAAACCTTTATCTATCCAGACAAATCCATAACTAAACCTTCAAATCAAGACTGATGTTTGCAACACCGTACATTATATTGGTTCTAACTCCTTTAGTAATCAACCAACAATTAAGAAAGAAGAGTAAATCTGTAAGCTGGTATATACTAGCAACTAGAGGACTACATACATGGCAAAAATGCAAACACTTAAATAATAGCAGCTCAATATTTTTTTGTTCTTTAACACAAAGTTACCAATGTTCAGCTGAAGCCCATTTTACTTTTGCATATGATCCTCACCCTGAAATATGGCCATCACATTTCAGCAGGGTGATTATTTCAGCTGCGCTCTCAATCATTTGGTGGCATTCATAGTGTAACTGCATTCAAATTGTGACCAGAGTGAACTTGTTAATGGGATAATAATAACACAAGTGCCTACCTATCCATGCCCTGATGTCTATCTCAGGCCTGCAACCTAACAGAGTAAAGGTTTTTAGAGAAACTACAAAAACATCTTTAACTATTCACCAGAAACTGTCTCTAGATATTGTTAGAAAGGCATTTTAGATTTTTTGCCTGCTTTTCTAAGAAAAGACAGCTGACAATCACACTGTGAAGTGCAAATTGGCAGTGTAAGCACCCATGACACTGTTGGATGTCAGTCATACTTGATAATTTTTGAGCTGATTGACCAATTATAACCAATATGACAAAAGCACAGCAGCTTCACAAACCATTAAATTCCTGATGGAGAGTGGGGGTGGAAGGGACAGGGAATTAACAGAATGATAGAGATATAATATCAAAATTAGTGTGCCTTGCCACAGGAAAGTCTTCCATGTCAGCTCAATAGTATGCTCTTCAACCAATCAATGATTAATTAACTGGAATTAATTATGGTGTTTGTTATCTGTTATTCAGCTAGAACATGGGAAGAGTTTGAGAATGCTGTGGAAGAAGGGGAAATTGGAGATGGGAGGAAATGCATGAGCCTGTTAACACTTCAGGAGAGCTCAGAAAATAAGGAATATGGTGCTGAAGTGGAAAAGACTAACATAAAAACTGCAGGAAGCCCAAGTCCATTAGTTCTCCTTAGGCACAAATCAATTTTGTAATCATCTGCCCGCCAAGCACTCCAAGATGTTTGACAGCTAGTTTCTTCTCACAGAGAGAAGCCTCTACAGAATCACATTAAAAGCAGTATTTTGAAAACTAAGTTACAGGATAAAAATATGCTGATAAAAGATGCAGACATATGCCATCATTATCCGTCACATGCCTAACTCACTGTTTCAAAATTCCATCATCTATCACTTAATACCATACTCCGCTAATCGTCATCAGTCTCAGAGTGACCAAGTTCAATGGGAAGCAAAACAATTTTTCCCCTGAAGAATTAATGTAATAAAGAAAGGATATGTGCAAGGACTTAAGAAATATGCACATTTGTACAAAGAGAGAGCAGACACAGTAAGAAAGAAGGCAGGAGCAGAATCATCAGGCTCAGCAGTCAGAGTAGACGCTGGTATTTCAGAAGCTGTCCTTGTCCCCCCCCCTCCTTGTTTATTGTCAATCAATTTGTATTCCTCTGAGGAAGGCAATGATGGTGACAAAGAAAATGTAACTATTTGGGAAGACGCACCAAGAATGGTCATTCTAACAGATTAGCATTTCATTGACCAAGTAGCCAAGATATTTCAGAACAATGACTCACTCCAAAAGAGCTGGACTCTGCCTTGGCCTTTTGGGGATACCATTCACAGGACCCTGTGGATGAGCAAAGTGATACTGAGGTTTTGTAAGGAATAGTGTCTGGAAGCTGGAGGCCTAAGAAAACACTGGGATGGTAAGTTATGATTAGCTAATATAGAAGCTGAGGAAGGTAGAACAATAATGAACATGATAATGTTGGTATCACTGGGGAGAACAACCCACCAGTGGACCAGACAGATGAATGGTGCCTCTGCTCTTCTCTCTGCTCACCAGCAGCCATGCTGCTGCATCATATGAAGGATACAAGACAACCCTTCCAATACTACTTGCAACTTCTCAGATATTCCACAACTTGCATTTACATTGTACATGACTTCATTTCCATGTTGGATTAAGCTCGGTTATAAGGAGTTCGGTGGGGCAAATTTCCTTGGCAGGAATTTAGGTCAAGTTCAGTTCTAGCAAGAGCGCTCAGTACTTATGTGTGAAATATTTATACATGGATAAGTCATATATTTTGACATAAAGAGAACTAGACACAGGCAAATATCTATGATCTGCCACCTTAAGTGGAGGAATAATAATTTCATTTCCTTTTGGACTATAGTCTGTTTGACAGCTCAAGTCTAGAATCCACAACACTTTGACACTAAGCCAAACTGTCGTCGACATTTCTGCGTCTGAGAAATCCTGAATCTCACAGGTAAACTGTGAAAGCTGAGAAGCAGGGAGTGAAAGTGTGAGGCTCATAACTGCAACATTAGACAAACTCTAAAGAGTCACTTTGTATGACCTCTGCTTTCTTGTAACTGGGGGCAGCATAAAGCTGGGAAAATAGGAAGGAATAAACATCCACAGAACTTTTTGCAGACAGAAGAAACATATGCTTTACCATAGCAAAAAAAAAAAAAATTACTCATATGTGGTAGACTAGATGAGCCAGACATTATTTAAAGTGAAATATACCCTTTAAATCTAGATAAAGAATGCAAGAAATACATTCATGTTGTCATTTTTATACACTGTTGAGCAGGCAAGAAGGAACATATGACAAGCCTGAATTTTCTCAGCTGATTTTTCTTTTGTACTGGTAGGGAAGGAGAATGTACAGAGGTTTTCTTAGGGTCAAAAGAAGAACTGAGTCCTACTGACCTCTATAATTACAGTTTATTGATTTAAGAAAGATATTTATATCCTGGCAGCACATTTAGTGCTGTTAACATTTACATAGTCAGATATATCTCGTTAAGATGACACCCACACTCTCAATATTCTGTTTCTCAAAAAGAAAAAAAGCCCTTCTATAGTTTAATGTACACACTAGGAAAATTTTAGCACTTCAAAGGAGGTAACAAATGTGGCTGAAGAGCACCACAAGCCCAGAAGACAAATCACATGCCCTCTCCGAGCCCAAGTAAAGCTGAAGTTCCTCAGACAAAACAGAAGCACAAAAGCACATCTTATCTGTAGTGACTCTTTATTAACTCATTTATACAAAATCTTCCAGACACAAAATAGCTTCCACTAAAAAGGAGAAAGGCTCAAGATATTTACTGGCAGCATTAAGGACCAGCATTTCAGGAGATATATTTTATCAATTAATCCACTAAGCAAACAAGTAAAATTTTCAGGAACACACAGCAAATCAATGACTGGATTAAATGTTTATTTTGAACTATTTGTAAGCATAACTTTGTGCATTATATAAAACCAGGGAATATACCCAAAGGCATCAGTTAATATTTCATGAAACAGGTCAGCATTTTGTAATGGTATAGGACCTTTCACCTAAGAATATGCAGAAGATGTTCACAAAGGAAGGAAAAAGCTTATTATCCTTTTATTTAATAATGAGAAGTTGGGCATAAAACCACAAAACAATCAAAGTCTTGCAACAGGACAGTGAAAGAATTAGGAATGGATTTCTACCTTGAATCTTTGATCTGCTATTCTTAAAATAGGCTGATTTTTCCTGAAAACTTTAATAAAATTCTGGAACAGCTATACCTGGTTTAAACAAACAAGGCTGTTTGACAGGATTATATCACTTCCTAAAACTGTATTTTCTACATTTGAACTCATAACCTCCTTTACTCTGAAAGGATGAGGCAACAAGCACAAATTAAGACACATGAAATTACATCTGAGCACAAGAAAGTACTTTTTTTTTGTGCAAGGGTGGTCAAACACTGAAACAGGTTTCCCAGAAACATATTCAAAACCCGACTGAGCAGAGTCACAGACAACGGTACTCTATCTGACCCTGCCTGAGCAGGGGGTTGGGCTTGAGGATCTTAAGAGGTCTCTTCCAACCTTAGTGACTCTGTGAAACTTGTGATGAAGCAGACAGTCACTCGTTTACCATCTCTGATATTTTTGGGCTTTGACCGTTATATGCTATATATATAAAATATGATGAATATAATATCATTAATAAAACCTGAATGCAGTTTCCTCAAAATTCCCAAGTGCCAAATCTTTCCAGAGTTGAATTCACTTAAAAAACAAAACAAAACAAACAAAAAAAAAAACCAAACACGCACACACCACCCCCGTCCCAAGCTGCACCCAATAACGTATGCTTCTCAGTCTTCTGAAGTCCACTCTGGGTCTCCAAGTTTTACTTCAAATCCACAGAGAAATTTAGGGCCAATTTTGTAATCATATTTTCCAAAGCACCTACTTTGCATTTGCATAATCTTGTTCAAGTAATCTGCTGCTTCCTACTAAGATTTTGTATACAGTGTTTGTATCTGAGTTAGCTTTCCACAGTACAATCACCCAACCTTGAATTTTAAAACCAGTTTATTCATGTAAACAGTCTTACAATACACATTTTACAGGGGAGAGCTGTCAGGCATGGAGAAGCTGAGTAACAAGCTAAATCAGCAGTACAAATAGGAGCAGTAGAACTACCTGCTTCAACAGTTTAAATAATTGCATGATGGATGAGGAATAGAAGAGAGGCGTATTTTCCTTAAGAAGCCTCGGAAGGTGTCAGAAAAGACCGAAAACTGAAATTCTCTACTGATCAGCAGAATTAGTCCAATTTCAGGATCCTCATGCTGCTATTCCTCTATCCTTCAGTATAACCTAAAGACCATCTGCAAAGCAGAGGAGAAAATGCATAGAGAAGTCTAGGCTCATTGAATTCTTGGCTAGAATGAACAGAAATACCTGTGGGTGAGTACTACTAGAGGAAGAACTTGAACTGGTGACCTCACATGAGCAAACATATACTTTACTGATTCCCAGGTTAGAATTTACAATATGACCCAACTTGCTATTTCAGCAGAAGCAACCAAGAATGTTAACTTGCAAACTAATACATGCATCTTAATACTCACAAGATATCTCAGACAGTTCAACATGTCTATGCTCAAATATATAAACCAAAAATACATAACTATGCTTGCAAAATCAGCCTTTAAGTGACTAAAGTCAGTATTTAATTTAAATTAACTTTAAGGAGTGAAGGTTACAACAAAGGTTAGCAAAAGTTTGTTAATGTTTTCCAGAGCTGAGTATTGTGTGAAGAGACTCTGCTAAGCTGCCAAGCTGTAGAGCCAATTTGAATTATTAGGAGTTGATAAAGAGTGACGTTTTGTGTTCAGGAAACATATGACAGGAACTGCCATGCACCTTGTCACACTGCAGAGACTACAACTGCTGATAATGCTGAAAAAAAAAGACATTGAAACTGTTCCCAGACACACGCATATACCACAGACACAAAAATAAATCCACAGTAATGTCTTCAAATCAACAGGTTGTTATAAAAAGAAGTATGCATCCAGTGGCCTCAAAATTTTAAGATCTGTATATTTTATTCACTGAAGAAAAAGGCAAAATAGAAACTGCTCACATGCTATATCCTTCTTTCACTTTGCTTGGAAATACTATACCAATTTTTTCTTCTAGCTGTTATGGGAACAGGTTCTGTATCTTGAAATGTCATTTGGCACAGGACAGAAATGCATGCATTAAATAGCACACACACATGATTATACAAGTAATCTTTGCAGCAATTTCAGTTTATAGCTGGCTATACACAAATGCCTAGTCCAGTGCTCCGAAACATGACACCATACTGAAAACAAACACACACAATAGCTCAGAAAGTATACAGTTTGTATTTCAGCCTCTTATTTTCATTACAGCTCAATACAATTGAGAATTTTCTGTATTAAAACACAAAAATCTGTTTCCAAATAATTTGTAAACCAAGCTAGACAACTGGAGTATAGCATGTTAGTTCTGAGTTTCAAGTTAGAGTATTCACCTAGCATCTCATATGGATGTATTTTACCATGGGCTGTTCATGTAAAACTTCAGAAGGACTATCCTGAGAAGACAAATTTGTTACTGAAAAAGTAATTTGGAAGCTGTGATCCACCTTTACATTGTGAAGCCTGTCTATAGCTGGATGCTTAAGACCAGGCCTATGTGACCAGTGACTTAATTTTTGCAATTTACCTAAACTTCCAGATGGAAGACAGACTCAAGGAAAACAAGTCTTCTATAGGCAAGTAACAGTGACTCTACATCATGCACCTTTGCCAAGACCAGCTGAAATCTAGGTAGTCCATTTATCTGGACTACAAAGCATTTAGTTGATTAGAAGCATATTGGATTCTCCCTTATGTGACCTATTTTACAAATTTCCATCAGTACTGAGAAAGCATCTAAACTAAGTAGTAATCTTGATGCTGCCTTTCAAGCTTTTATTAGCGTGCTAGATTTATTCCTACACAAAATCTTTCTTTATTTTTAATATACGGTTTAGTATATGTTGCTACGAAAGGCTTTTAAAGAACCCAATGAATCTTTTACAACAGACTATGCAACTTCAGTCAGCTCATATTAAAACATGATTGTTATAAGTACAAAATGAATTAATATGGTAAAGTTCTGCGTACTACATTAAGTTAAAGAATATTTGGCAGATGCGTATTTATAGCAGAATTACACAGACATATAAATTAGCTGCACAATAAAACGTCTACACATTCAGTACACTGCTATTCTATTCCATTTATGTAATGATTTGTAGTTTCTAAAAGTTGTTAGGCATTCTAAAAGCCAAAATATGAATGGGATTACAATCTATCCTACAATTTACTGCATTCAGTAAAGTAGCAGAGCACTCAGGCTTTGAAATCATGTACTGCAAAGGCTGTTAATTCCGCACATAAAGTCTTTCAAGATATTGTATGGACGAAGATATAAGGGCTGCAGTGGAATAGACTGCTAAACAGTTGAAATATTAATTTATTAGCTTCCAAAGTTGTGCTCAGAGAGCATATAGAATGAAATAAAATAAATGAAGGATTGGTCAAAAAAAGTACAAGAATCTGGCATAATGGCCAGATTATTACTAGTTGGCTGTTCTGAAGTTTAGAGTTTGAGTATTCTAAGGCTGTGAATTATGAGAATGGAAGATGAATGTGAACAAGTGGATTTATAAAGCAGATTTTTTTTTAAATATATATCATTAAGGCTATTTCATTTCTCTACACTTACATACGCAAAAGAAGGTAAAAGCAAGTAGAAGAGCTCTAAGATGATACTGGAACAAGAAAGGGAAGAGGAAAAGCAGCTTTGTAAAAGATTATTTCCCCTCCATTAACCTGCCTAAATACCATGGATTTCCTCCCCTCCCCAAATTTAATGATGAACAAGAAGCCATATTCTTGCTTCCACCTACTACTTCTTCCATATATTCCTTGAATCATGAGCAGAAGGAGAAGAGTACAAGCCTTGTATTCATGCTAGTCTATCTCCCCCAAATATCTGAGAATATAGGTCCTGAAAACCAAATACCCGTTTCTAAAACAACTATGACAAAAGTTCTTCTAAAAGGCAGCAGAGTTAAATTTTATCTATTGAGGTGGAAGCATCCGTGAAGCTTTGTATTTATGACTTTTAACATCGTTCTAACACCCAAACAGCTGGGGGGCTTTTGTTGTTAGCTTTGGTTTTGTACAGGTTACATAAAAGACTTGATATTAACTGCGAGGTAACACTACAAAATAGCAACACCTTAACATCCTTTTAATTATGTAAACACTTGAAGTAACAAGCATTACAGGTAGACATATTTACAATAGTTTCTTCTATCCTGAAATCTCCTATAGCAAATGACCTTACATATGGTACCATTTCTACGTAGATCAAAAAAGCTTTCAGCAAGAAGCTCTCACCTCTTAGAGACTAAAAAGCAAAAGCAGAGAGGCAAGGGACTTGCCCAAAGAAACAGAACTCTAGGTCTACAGTGAGATAACCTGAAACTCAAGTCCTGTATTTTAGTCAGAAGAACATTTTTCTCTCTGAACATTAATGATGACTAGTTCTAAACGAAACATAGTCTTCAGCGGTGATTTTCCATGCCTTGCAGCTACAAACACTAACGAGACAGCCAACTGATATTAAGAATGCTGCTGGCTTCTGTAATATGGGCATCTGTGTGTCAGGCATGGAACTGAGAGGCCAAATTATATTATGTATTTCACCAAGAAAACCAAGAGAAATCTTTGTGAAGACAAATGTCTGGTAAGAATCCATGATCTGGTCCGTAAACATCTTCAGACCTCTCAGAATCTAAATAACAACATTTTAGCGCTTTGCAGTGGCAGCACCTTAATCCTTTAATAAAAAGCTACTTCACAACATGAATTGTATATTGGACATGTACTTCCAGTTTAATGAAACGAGTCCGTAATATAACTACTATGTAACTGAACCAACAAGCCTGCATATTCAGAGGCAGCAGCTGCGTAACTAACATCCTTAGTAACCCTCTAGCTCTGATAATAGTTTTTTTGTGGTTTGTTTTTTGGGTGTGGGTTTGTTTGGTTTTTTTAAGTGAGATCATATCTCTAGCAGTAATTCCTATGCAGTTGATACCTTCTGGGCCAAAGGAAGATTGTACAGCATCTGTTACTTCTGTGCATACACTAAATAAGATGGAGGAAGTGAAGACTAGAAACTTTCAAATTGCAGGTATGAAGAGCATCTGGGAGTAGGCATAGTGACTATCTGCGGAACTGAGGCACAAATGTCTTGCATTATGTGCAGTGGGATTCCTGTGATGGACATGTCAACTACATGAATTTTTTGCAAGTATGCTATATCACAAATTTCAAGATTCACCATATCAAAGCACTGACAATTTTCTTTTTCTTGCAGAAAACTCAGCCAAGTTACAGTATCAAGAAACAGTCTGTTCTGCCACAGAATACTTCTGTATGGCAAAGCATCAGAGGTAAAAAGACAGGAAATCTTTTTCCTGCTAGAGAGATATTTTCTTTTTTTTTTTTCAGCAACAGAAGACTAACACCCAATGCTAAAAAGAAACCAACTTCAAGCAGAAGACTGCAAGGGAAGTGCCATCAAAAGCCAGTTTGATGGGAGAGGCTTCTTGTTTCTTACTAATAAGCAGCTACACTCCAGTCAAAAGCAACACAGATGCTTAAAGTAGTTACATTCATGGAGATTCATCTGAAAATAATAATTATTTGCCAGCATACTGTTCCTTCTTAGAAGTATTCAGAAGCCATGCAAATGTTTGTATCATTACAATATGGGAAGTTTTCAACAAGCAAAGCCAGTCTGTACCAAACACATGCCATGTGCAATGACTGATTCCTGTGGATATCCTGTATAAATTATGAGCACAGTAGCCAGTTATACACCTTATAGAATAAGCAAGCATTAACGAGTTGCACTAGGAATATTGTACCATAACTGACAAATCAGTTCTCTTCATCAAGTATTTAGAAACTGCCATAAAAATCAAAGCAAAATCTATGATTTACCTCTTTCAAAATTATATCAAGTTATTATCATGAGGTATTAGGGGTAAAGAATTTTAATAAGGATCCAAAAGTTCAAGATTTGCCAGTATCCAAATAATAAACTATTTTTCTAACAAGCTTTCTGGATGATCTGCAGAGAAAACTTGTGTGAAAACTGCATGCTCAGATATCCAGATCATTTCAAAATACATGCCGACTTTCACTGTAACAACAAAAAAGAAATCCAGTGAGTATGGTTCCCTTAGCAACCAGTAAAATATTATCTATGTCATTCACACTAACATTATTTACAGTACCCTATAACCAAGAGATACCAATTCACAAAAAGCATACACATTCCTCATTGCAGAATTTGTTAGCTTTGAAAATTCAGTGATGCTTTTAATTTAAGTCCCAACATCCCCATTTAGTTCTTTCGTGCAAAAGCTATATCCTGCTGTTTTGTGCCAAACTTAATCTCCTTTTTGTTTCCGACTACAGTTCTGTTTCACAATGACTATCAACTCAGTTCAAATGTATATTTGACATGAATGAATCTCCTCTTTCCATTGTGAATATGCTCTGCATACAGGTGCGTTGGCCTCATTCCACCAAAAGCATAGCTAATTTCAGGCAGACATCTGTTTGTAAGATCTCTTTACAAACTAATCTTAATAACACAAAAATCCTTCTCACTTCAAGGTATGGTCCTGAGGGATTTGTGGTATTACCTCTGTTGTGCATTTGCAAACATGGGCATCCAGTTCAGTGGGAGAGACATTTCACCAGTACTGTGTTGACATTAAAGACATTAAGAAGCAGTAAAGACTTACCACCATTTATAACTGAGGCCATCCAGAAGACACTTATGTTTACCATTTGTGGTTTTAGACACCTATCACACAATTGCCTCAATATTGAAAATAATGAATTTCATTCTCTGCACAGGTTATTTACAGTGGTGAAGAAAGTAGACCTCGATTTCCACAAACATGCAAACAAAAATGTATAAAAACCAGTACTAAGGATGAAGTACATTACATATTGTTAATCAATGTTAACAACTATTTACAGCTGTACATTTACAGCAGGAAATATCAGAAAGTTTTGAGTTCAGAGAAAAGACATCCACTGAAATTTCACTTCAAAGAAACAAGTAATTCCCTCCCACTAACAACCAGAATATTAGATCAAGCAATGTTTCTATCACTTCAAATGCCCCATATTCAAGATACCAGAGGCATGATTCACGGCACAGAGATATTTCTGCTTGACTTACAATAATTTTGGCAACGGACATGTAGGAAAAGATGTGAAGGAACAACTGAAGAAACCTCCTTTTAATTTCCAAAATTAAAAGATGCACTGACATCTGGATGAAAGTTCAAGGGCTGAAATGAAGCTCTCGATTCTCCACTTTCACCTATCACTTCCTATTGTCAATTATGCAGAATATTTGAATGAAATGTAAAAATACAACTTGAGCAACATGAGTCTACAGTGATTATATACATTATCACAAACTGCACACACATCACAAAGATCAGCATACTGATTCTATTAGTTATCAACAGAACACTGCTAACATAAGGGTTATAAATACTGAACTTCAAAAGAGTAGAAATACATTATGTTAATCATGCGTTCTTGTTGAACAATTAAAATTAGAATCAGGATGACACTAAGATCTAAAACCCATACAAAACGAACAATTAACCAAAGCTTGAACTAATATGCTGTGAGATTCTTTTACCAAGGGTCATTTCAGATGCATGTATAGTTTTATAAATAGGATGATAAACTGAGGAAATGTATAAAATAGCATAGCTTTTCAAGCACCTTTTACATGAAAAGTGCTGTTTTCTTAATGATTAAAGTTTTATTTATAACCAATACAAGATACTTGTGTGATTACATCTGCTGCTTAGCTTCTCTTCACTACTGATGATAAAAATTGTTCTCCTTCATGCACTTTGAAAATATGAGTTTAAAGAGAGAGGAAGAGACTGAAGGATTCAACAGCAGATATATAGGTGTTTGGTGAAACTGGGCCAAGACATAGGAGTTTTCTGATCAAAGAGGATGAAACTGAGTTGCGAGGGGAAAGAATTGTTGTTAATGAGACTAACAAAAAGGGACACATACTAGGAAGAATTCCACAGCCCAGGGCACTAGCTTATCAGACCCAGAACAACTAGAGCACAAGTCAGCTCCCCTTTGTTAAGGCTTTATTCCAGCCGCATGTGGAGAACAGTCACTTTCACTGCTCTCTGGATCAGCTCCAGGAAACCAAGTCATTTTATTCTCATAAAAAAAGGAAATGGGAAACCAACTTTACTCTACTTCATGTATCAGCTAGATGTCCATTCCAACTACAACACACTAAACAAACAACACAGCTTTTCTAGTCGAAAACTCTAGATCAATAATGCCCAGTGAGGCTTGCCTCATAGGCAAAGCAAGAGCACATTTCTTACAAGAGGCACTGTTAGGACTAACTCATTCACCTCACTAGAGGTGAATGAATTCCCTCTCTTCAGAATGTATTATTTTCTCCTTCAACTCTATTTAAAAGAAAGAGACAAAAATCACCTTCACATTCACAGTAACTTTTTTTTTTAAATGGACAAATGACATAGGAACATAAGTCCCATATTTTCAATAGCTCTTTAAAATACTTAGCAACTCAAAATAGACAGAGTTCTCAGTGGTTTTGACCAGTTATTTCAAAGTCACTGGAAATTAAATTGTTAAGCATTTAAAAACCAAACAGAAAAGAACATGAAAAAATTTCTAGATGTCTCTGCATCTGTTTGTAATTAAATGGCATTATGAAGTGGAGTCCAAGTTTCTCTGATTTTATGAAATCTGGCTTAATATATTTCCAACAGCCCTAGGTTACCTACATGCTTTTACATATAGTCTTTTTCTACAACAGTATTTCTCTCTCCAACAAAAATGCTGATTTCACACCTGACATAGTGCATTTAAAATAATACAATAAAAGAACTAGAAGGGAGTCTGTTTAGGTCCTATTCCCATTTGGTTGCCTTCACTGGTGCTTAACACATCCAGTGTTCTTGGCCTTTTTTGTTGTTGTTTTTTTGACATGTTCATTGAACACATCCCCCTCATCATCATATAGATCAGGGGATACCTCATGACCCCTAAATTCCTACAAATCCTAGTGTCATAAAACATGTTTCAAGGTGCACTTCAGTACAATTCTTAAAAAGGTGACAGGAAAAGCAAAGAGAGATAGACAAGATGTGAACTTAATGTTTTTTAATGCTAACCCTAAATTAAATATAAATAGTGTCCAAGTGTCATCCTCTTTCCTTTAAAAAAATCAAATTAAAAAAATATCATTTGAACTTGAAAGGTTATAGAGAGGAAATTTCAATATCCCTTCATCCTATGCAGAATGAATGAATAAATAAATTTAAAGATCGAATATTCTAACTTACAAACTTAATATCTGAGTTTTTTAAAAAGTTATTTTTAGTTACTTTTGGGGGCAAAAGATTGATTTGTTTTTTTCTAGGTAACCTCTACATTGTAAAAACTCAGCACAGATGGATTAGCAGCAGTACAAATAGTTGTCTCTATCAAACAATCCCAATCTTGTGTTTCTACTACTTTGACTTTTCACCTAAACCAACCTTGTATGTGTAGGGATTCACTTACACTTGCACTACGTGGATACACCAGTAGCTCCTTCAAGCTTTTGTGTTTAACTTGTATTTGAAGGACAAGGCTAAAGGGGCAGGTTTACAATCTGAAAAACAAGGTGGCTGAACACTAACAGCATTGGTGGAGTAGACCCAGAAGGCTTGCAATAATTCTGCACATGCTTTTATACAGTTATTGGATATCCTTTCTTCAGAGGAATGCTTGACAAGGGACACAGTACCTGTTTCCACTCCCTTCACAACTTTGATGTAAGGTTTGCTAGAAACCACGGCAAAGGCAATACGAGTCTGTTTATCAACCATACCATGTTCTTATTTCAAGCAAGCAGCTAGGTGATCCTTTTTGTAGTATGACCACTCCATGCCACTCAGGTACCTTTTAACAGACAGTAGTAACATTACACATGCATCAGAAGTTAACAGAATATAGTAATATTGACATAAAGGTGCAGAATTCACCTCCAATAGGAATTTAAAAAATGACAAAGTCCACCTTTTACACCCTTAGTTCCAACCTGGCCTTAACAGAAAGTTAGTTACAAAATCACTTAGGTCACAAAAAAGACATGACCAAACAACTACTATCCATGGCTAAGTATCCCAAAGTATACGTTAACCTTAAGAATTTACATCAAATATAAATGAAAACCTAAAGCTTTGCAGCTTAAATGACCTGTAAATACCAAATCTATACCAAAGAATGAGAGTACATGCTGTATTATAACTCAGTAAGTATATGTCTTTCAACTTCTATATACGTTGAATATCAAAGTAACAGCAGATCACAGCACAGGCATATAACAGTACTTAAAATGATGCATGCCACACGCACATACTCCTTTCCTGTAGCTTTTCAATATTTTCACGTCTTCCAAAGCAGAGATTCATGGATGTGATTCTGTATAAGCAACTATTACTAAAACCACAGGAAAATCGCCAAATCACCAAACAAAATTGGGATCTAGAAACCACAGACAGAAACCAAGCTACATTCCCAGACTTGTATAAAAAGCATATTATTGTCTGACATGTTTCAAGTGAATTATACTTCTTCAATCTAAACAAGCTTGACACCTGTTGCACTGACCCTTCTCTCATTCATTTACACTATGTTCATTAGAAGTATGAACAACCTTAACCCACCACATCTTTTGGTTTCCTTCATTTATCTATACCAATATGTAATCAATACTGACAATCTACAGGAAAAGAAACACACATAGGACATGGATTTCCTAGGACTCATCAATCTTCTTTCCTGAAGTCCAGCTGACTTGCATAACTTCGAGGAAAACAGATTGACAAAACAGAACAAAACTCCCAAATAATCACCATCACATAGCCTTATTTTTAAATTTTACCTTCTAATAACTGTATGCATTATGGTAAACATTAATCTTGTTCTCTGAAAGCTATTTTTAGGAAACACATTTACATTCAAGCTGAAATTCTGTATAACCTTAAGCATGCTGCAATTGAAAAAATTAAAGTAAAAAAATGGAGTCTCAGAAATACTGCATCAGCCTCTGTAATGCTAGTGAAATGGTTGAACAATTTTGCAAGCTGTATCTGATCCAGTTTGAATTTATTGGCAAAATCTTACAGGCAAGAGACTAAGCCACTTTAGAATACAGAAGTAAATGGTTGGCTTTTATTTAATATCCACATAATACTGCTTTGAAAAAGAAATCCTTTATTCTATTGCTGATAGAAGAAAAACGCAGATTTTTCTCTGCTGGCTGTCAAATGAAGTCCCTTTTCTTTTTTTCTTATGTACATGTGCTGTGTGAAACTCAGCAATTTCATTTCACAGGGTGTCTTTGGCATTAGCCACAGTGTAATGTAACTGGAACTACTGAAGTTCATCTGATTTCACACCTAACCCATGCAGCCTCACAAATTATACATTACTTCAATTACAAGAAACATAAATTGCCTAAGTTTTACTGGAAACAAAGCTCACATTCCTTTGAGTTTTCCAATCAAGGCAAGGTTGCTAATGAACACAACACATGCTTATGCTTTGTAATAAAATGTCCACATAGAACCACCAAATATTCATGTGGTTTGATAGATTTTTTTTGTCAAAATTCCCTCCCACAACACTAATGATGACCTTTTAAAAAAAAAATCATACTTCATGCATAACTTCTATCTCAATATCATGAAAAATTAATGCAAGACTTTCAAAAGTGGAACAAGATTTTCCATCCTTCAACTACATCCGTATTACTGTCCACCTTAATTTCTTAAACCAAATATAAAGAAACATATTTGGAGGAAACTGTACAGGAGTAGTTACCAGAGAACAGTGGTTTTTAAAGTTTTCACAGCTTCATCTAGAGCACCACTGCATTCTGGACTTTACGATCCCAACCTTATGCTCTTAACCCACTGCCACAAATCCTGAGCAATTCCCACCTGGTTTTGATCACTTTCCAACCTTCTTCAGCTCTAATGATACATTCATTGCCTCCACTTTTGAAGTCCTTCTGCTTCATGCCTCATCCAAAAATGCAGATCCCAGCAGTGGTTCAATCTTTGTGCAAGGTGCTACAGAGTATGCAGCAGCAGGAGTATAGAAGCTGAAAGCTCATCCCAACTAGCAAGCAAATAACTCATCCTTCCTCAGCTGTTTCTAGCACCTGAATACAGGCTCTTACCTTCAAGCACTTGCTAAACGGAGAAATGTCTCTCAAATCATTCCCATTCATTTCAGGGTAAAATGCTCTGCATAGTCTGGATCATAAAACCATAGTACTGATTTGAAAAAACAGAGGTTATGGCAGAAAGCTGGAATGAGGCTACTGTACACGGCTCCTCTTTTGTTCATTAAGGGCTATTCTAGAGTGTGTTTCTAGAAACGTAAGAGAAGAGGCATAATGAAGTCTGTCACAGTAATTTCAGTTGCTGAATGATCTTCAGAAAGTAGTTCTGGGGGGTGGGTGGGTAAAGCCCCAAAACTCACACACCAGTTATCACTAGTAGGGATGAAAGATAAGATCTTAGGACATCAGAACATATTAATCTCATAGGACCAAATTTCTATCCCAAGAAAAATTATCTCTAGGGGAACTCTGAAGGATATTCATTGCATATATCTTTAATTAGAAATCAACACACATTTTATCCTTTTGCCACATTTATCTTCCTTTTATGACCTCTGTTTTGAAACAATGTGCTTTCCCACTTTCCTCTAGAATCCGCACCATTAGATACTCAGCACTGCCATACCATTTTTCTGCAACTCACTTTTCCCCTTAACAGTCAGTCAACACTAGCAAATGCACAGACATGTGGCATGAAGTACAGTTCAAC
The DNA here is from genome assembly GCF_000690535.1 of Cariama cristata. Classification (NCBI taxonomy): domain Eukaryota; kingdom Metazoa; phylum Chordata; class Aves; order Cariamiformes; family Cariamidae; genus Cariama; species Cariama cristata. The sequence goes on from NW_009628164.1 coordinate 31,857, forward strand.
AATTGCCATTTCAGATGTGAAAAGAGAATTTTCGGGAAGAAAGAATATATCAGTACGTAGGAGGTTAAAAAAAAAGAGAAAAGAAGGTGTGTCTGTTCTCTTACATCTCCCATTTAAGATGCACGTCTTATTTTCCCCATTTGTTTCAGCCTTCATTTCTGGCTGCGAGGGAGAGCAGCTTCACTTTATCACTCACTGGTATTTAATACCAGCAAGCTTTCTATTTCACCACCTTCTTGATACCTACTTCCAGCCACTATTTTCACTGGCAGCCTGTTCAGTGGCAAAACAATAGAGACAAGAACACTAACATTAATGTCACAGAACAGATCTTTACATTCCTGCCGTATCCTGAAGAACAACAAACTCCCAGCATCCAGGAATTATGGATACAGGTACCGGTTAACCAGCAGACACTCCCACTTTTATAACGAAAAGTAACAGCAGATCTTCCCAAAAAGCTTATTCTTTATCTATATCAATATTTTTTCATATAAATCAGAGAAAGAGATACCTCTCAGGAATAGAAAATAACCTGTGGATAAGCATCCAATATCGCTTTCAGACTTGCAGCTCTGCATTTCATGTGAATAAATTTCAGTTTTCCTCAATTTGGAATCAACTATTTAAACTGATATTGAAGCACATTGATGAATTTAAATTAGACAGATAGTCTATTCCTGAAGTTATTAGGAACACATATGGTCATGCCCTAGGTGACATATTCACTGTTTTTATTATTATTGTATGATAATTTCCATATCTTTTTTGTGAGAAACTCTCCCCGGACTAAGTAATTGGTAGTTGTTCATGCATGATTTAATAGTCTTCAAAAAATATGTTTCCCAACAGCTAGCTAGTAGGAAAGACTACTTGAACTGCATTTATTCCTATAGTAGATTTCCCTAGTTGGCCAATTAATTACAAGGTATGAGAGTCATCTTAAAGTCACTTGAAAAAAAACAAAACACCACCACATAACCTAAGAAGGACAGTTATGGTTCATTGTTCCTATCTTGAACTGATTCTGCTAATGCACATAGAACTGCTAAAAATGTTAAATTTAATATTTCTTGTACAAGGTTCTAAGTCATCAAAACTAGCAAATAAGGCTAAATTTCTATACACTACTTTTCCCCCATTCAACTAACATAGATCACTTAAAAGTGATGGCACAAAAGGTTTACTTACAGTGCTTACTTTTAACTATGTGAAAAAAGTGTACTGCTCTATATGTACTGTACTCAGAGAAACCAAAACCTGAGGAAGTTACAAACCAGCATGACAAATAAAATGTCATTGTAAGGAACTGATACAGTTCTTTCAACAAAGAAGTGACTGTAGTGCAAACATAAAGCTTATACAGGAACAAAAGACAGCGCTTGACTCAACTTTTATCACTGAAGTCATGTATTCTGCAATGTTAATTTCTGTAAATTTGCAGCTCTTCACACTGATGTTTTTTGCACATAAATGTAACAAAAATCATGGCAACAAATCAGTTTCAACAAGAATCTTTATAATTGATGAGTTAGACTTGTATGTTCAGAAAAGCAAGATGGCACTCCAGCTACCTGAATTACATGACTGAATATTCAATTAATCCTTTATTCTCTGCAGGTGTAGCAAAAGGTCTTCCTAACTGTGAAAACTTTTGGAATATTGAAGTGGAATTTGGAACAACTTCTTCAGATACAAACATGCTGTAGACCTACTAGCTGTCTGCCAGTAAAGTTCAGGCATTAGAGCAGTACAAGACATTACAAGTACAAGACAGACCCTCTGTTTATGCAGAGCAGTAGTAGGATCTACATTCTTGACTTCTACTTCTATCACTATGACCATCCCGTAACTTCTAAATAGCTGCAGCTACCAGGGTCATAGTGAGGAGCAAAGCATTAGAAACAGTGCTCGAGAATCCAACAACCATTACAGGCTTGCATTTGGTTTGAATTAGCTAAAATTTTAATGCACATGGAAAACTAAAGTTCAGACCTGTAGAACTGTAATGAAAATGCTGGTAGTTACATTTCTAGATGCAGTCTCAACCAAAGAGGTGATAATATGGCATTTAACTTGGGCATGACTTTCCTCTACTTGTGAATACTATTTCTTTTTTGCCAACGCAAGCTCTTTGCAGGGCTTTGTAGCACTCCTCAAGGAGAGGAGGCTACTTCTAAATAGATAAAAGTAACATACTCAAATGTAAGGGTGCAAAAAAGATGTCACCAGATTAATACAAATGGATCACATGCAAACTAACACAGGAAAATTCATTGGTGGAACCTCACTTGCATTGTTATAATTTCATCAGCACTAACAATAGGTAAACAACCATTTTAAGATGGCACTAATGGCAGAGGGGAAGAAAAAGCAAATTGTACAGAGCTTTTCTGGATGCACATGGTAGAGGATACTGCCTGATCTAACATAGCAATTGGAGAAGTAGTAGTTACCTAGCAGGAATACACAGTATATACATATGAAACAAAGATTCCTGACTAAATGTTCCATTCTAACCTACTGCTTCTCATTCAAATGTCTGTAAAAAAACAATACCCAGAGGTTAAGTTAACAAGTGATTTCCAGAAACTAAACCAGCTAAAACATGAGGAATGACCCAACAGGAGCTGAGAATAGGCAATTGCCTGTTTGAATATGGCAGTGAATCGAGCTCAGTGAAACAATCAACTTTCTAAGCATGACTGCCCTCTTGTCTTTTTTTTTCTGTGCCATCCTTGTGGTAAAATTCTTAGGTACTTTATTTCTTTGTTTTCTGGTACAAAAAGGTGTGGTAGCACTTATCTTACTACCTTATCCTGTTTTCCTGTTTCATCAATCTATTCCCTCCCTAGATTTTTCGCAGCATATTTCCTTCTGCTCAGTATAGAAGCTAAAGGGATGAATGGAGAAGAGTGTCAGTTTGTTAAGCCTTTTTTTTTCTTCTTCTTTTTTATTTCTTCAGTAACAACAAAGTAGCACTCAGGAAAATTATTGAAGAAAACATCCCAGAAATAAATTAGAATCTAAATAAGGTTGACATTGTCAGTAATCTTAAAAAAATTACAGCAGTTATTCTTCGAAAAACAGTCCTTTCCAATGGACAACACATCAGTACAATGAAGAATATATATAGCACGTGGCTGAAGGCTGTTTCCTTGGCAATGTACACCAAAATCATATATCAGAAATATTACAGTTATTATGAAGTTTTTTTATCAAAAACTAAAAATCAATAATCTCTGACCACTCAAGCTTGCTGTAATGCAAGTCATACAGTATTTCAGAGAAAAAACAAGACCTACAGTAAACTTTTCAATAGTGTAATTATTTTGGGAGGAGAAAAGGATAGAAGTGATAGCTGCAAAAGTTTCCAACTCTAAACCACAAAGCAGTGATGCACAGTTTGCTAATAAAGTTATGAAAAAATTGTCCTTGGTGCCTGAAAAACTACGTTGGCCTACAAATATGTAGAATAATGAGAGAGACTAGGTCCTTTCTGTATGCAGTCCCCACTGCTGTGGGTCTTTTCTTCCCTAGATGTTTAAAGAGACTATCTTGTATAAAAGAGGATTAACTTTGATCTGAATGGTACATTCTTCATTTTCTATGCCAGCAGCATTCAGATCTGTTCCTGTCTATTGTCTAATGCATAACTGCTCACTACAAACTACCAAACTCATTTCATTTGTGATAAAAGCTGCAATTGGACCTTGTCTCCCCGAGTGTACAATGCCTATGTATTAATCTAACATATACTTCTTTCCAATACAACTCATATATCATTAAAGTGACTCTCCTTCCACTGCAGGTTTTGAAACGATCAAGCCCCAATTTCATGTTTTGAAACATGAAGGATGTGCATGATTGGCAGAGATAGACATATCATTACAAAGGAATGGTGCATTCCACCTGATGATCTAGATTCCTAATGACATTGGATGCCTTTTTATTCTCTACCGAGGAACAAAGTCCTCCTTTGCATTTTTTTTTTTTGAGGGGGATCGTTTACTCCGTCAGCAAGTTTTTCTAGGAAAAGCTGAGTATAAAAAAGGTGAAAAAAGTCATTGAACAGCTCTATTAATTTTGAAAATTTAAGACTGTTCTCAGAACAATATACTACATATAAGAAGTCTCATGACTATCATAAATATCCATCTTAAAATCCCACTTACTAGAACCATTAAATTACAATGTAAGCTCTTATCGAAAGAAGCAAAACCAAAACAGTTTGCAGACCGAGTGCTGTTTGGAGTTCTGTGTAAAGTAGCAGAAGTTGGAGACCAATTACACTTTTATGACTTTAAGTGCAAAACTTGCGTTTTGGAATGGCATTGTTCTTAATATTTCACATAGGTTCTTATTCAAATTTTTAAAAATCTATATTTTTCTGTTAAGAGTTCTGACATAACCATTTCACTTAGAGAGAAAAGGACATAACAACTCAGAAATGTCCCACAACAATGTATTGCACTCAGACTTTTTGAAGATGGGCTGTCTGACATAAGCAAGCTTCTGAACTATGTTAGAAGAACATGACAAGATCTATTCCATCCAGCTCAATAAAGTGGCAAAGCATCATTCATACCCATTCTTAAGCAGAGGCATTAATGCTCAACACCTTACAAGGTACTCTGTGGGCACAAACCAGTAGATGTAGTACATGGCAGTCTCAGCAAAAGGAGACTTCTAGGTTAAAAAAAAAAGCTGGCATCTAAAGCCACTTTTAAGCTTTAATGAGCACGTTAATGACTCAAACCAAAATGAAAAAACCCATAACCCTAGACACTCTAATTCTGTACAAAATATATTGGCCAGAAATCATTAATGTGAGATGCTTCTGTAGTGGTTTTAATCAATTCTCAAATCTTCTGTAATTATACACTTACAGCACAGGTTATTTTATTTATTTGAATTTCAACTGTATAACAGAAGTTCCCATCTCAGATGCTAGATTATTAATAGAACTAAAAATTTTTTACAGACCTGATACATTACTTCATTTAGAAGATAAGCATAACTTCTTATGGATATGAAGTCTAGTTACAGGCATCTGTAATACACAGTGCTTCCACAGTACAGTCACTTCAAGCACACTGACAAAAACCTCCAAAAATCAGAAGACAGTATATGATTAATCCAGCTACTCTAAATTTTGTAAGGTTTAGTGAGAACAAATGCAACAGACTTGAAGAAATGAAAACGTTAGTTATTTAACATACAGTTTAAAAAATACCTTTCACTACCCATAATGGTGTTGGTCTTTTGGAAATTAGAGGGACTAGGACTAGGAGACTTCAGAGCAAAAACCCAACACTGTTGGAAGCATGAGGGGCATAAAGAACAGTTATCGGCAAACTAACTTCTTTCATTTGTGGGTGTGTGAAAATCATTCCATCTCTTCAGAAGGAGAAAAAGAAAAACGGAGCCAAAGGAACCCTCCTTCAATTGTGTGAAGCCTACATAGGAGTCAGACACAAAGAGTGCTTGTGCTTAGGCAATAGAAATATATTTTTTTTAAATCCAAAAAGCTAACTCTCCATACCAATCTGCTAAATATGCCTGTCTGAGGCACATATATTACACTCACCCAAAACAAGACTGTCTGCACTGGTGAATCATCATACATATACATTTCTTCATAAAGCTTTCTAGTGACGGCATTCTACAAAATCTGGTTAGCAGGGCTTTGCCTTACGTGGTAAAACACCACCTCATAAACTCCATATATATTAACTACTTTGTATACATAAAAGCAGTTTTCATAGTTACATGGACAAATTTTAAGTGTGAAAGCTCTAAATTTCTTTATTAGTCAACTACATTAGCCATATCTATTGTCTAGTTGTCTGTTAGCCACATAGCAGGCATACCTTAAAGACAACATGAGCTTTTTTTGTGCCACAGACAAGGTGAACATAAAAGTCTGATGTGAGATTCTACAGGCCTTCAAAGCAGAGGAAAGAATTCAACTTCATACTTTCACATCTCAGCATCAGAAAAGCAGTTTGTCAGCAAGCACAAACAAGAGAAGAAGGACTGAAAGTTTGGATTTACAGTTTTACATAAACAAATTATAGCAGAAAGAATATTGCAAATAGCAGTTCATTATGGATACACCAACTTCTTTTTCTTGTCCTTATGCTCTCCACAAGAGTTTGAGAACAGATGCAAATGTGATACAAAAATTGGGAAGAATTTGGAGAGATATATTTTTATAACTAAGAAACACAGGTAGGCAAAAGTATGCAGCAAAGATGGAGAAGCCTGAATAGCAGACATTAACAAAGGCAGACAGGAAAATGCCCCAAAATCCAACTCTGGATGTTAAATCAGTTCTATAATCTCAAGAACTTGTAGAGCTCATAAGGAGTTGCTAAGGTTTATAAGTAAGTATGGGGAATCTTTGCTTATACATTTTAAATTTGGATTTGTTCCCTCTGAACATTCCAATTCACAATGGTTTATTTGAAGGAAGAAGGTTTTCCCAAAGATTTGCGTAAACCACTCCCTGCCCCTTCTCCTCTACTGGCCATGTAGATCCAATAAAGCTCTGTGACCTAAAGACAGACTCTGGCCTGAATAACCACACTAACAAAGCTGTTAGCCAAAAATCAAACCACAAAGCAAAATCAATCCAACTCGTAGTCCTTGGTGCAAATTCAGAAGTCTAACCAAGAACAGATTTGGCTGGCAGGATATTTCTGTCCAGCAATGACACATAAAAGCTGGAAAGAATATAGTTCAATCTTCTGATCTTAACACAAGCTTTCTAGAGATGTTAAGAAAAAAAATTAAAACAAAAATCTTCTTTATAAATGTGAAGTAAACTGAATTTTCTCCAAAGTCACTGAGACAATGAGATCTTGAAGGATGGTAGCTTTTATTTCAGAATTTTAAACACAGAACTCACTAAAAAAAACCAAACATGTTTTAAAATTAAAATGTTACTATTAACATGCAAATCCTCAGCTTCAGAATTCCCAGGAAAGTAATGAAAACTCCCTTCTAATCACACACAGCAACCCCAATTCATGGCAAGTCAAGTGAATCTCATTATCGCATCTTTTGCACACTGCAGATGAGGTTCCACTTCATAGCAGTAAACAGGAACCAGTGGGCCCCTTCACAGGAGCAATGAATTTTGACAAATGATGACTGACAGCTATAGTTCTTTAACAAACAATGAACAAGCTATTTGGGGATTCTTGGATGAGAATAGTTCTTTAAGTGAAAAAAAGATGGCCTCTTGTGCGAGACTTCATCTTCTGTCCTTCCTTGATCCTTCTTACAGCTCCTTATGTGACAAACTGGGATCAGGGATTTTTTTTTTTTTTTTTTAAATTACCAATCCTAGAAAAGACTTCAGGAAAATAAAATCATGAAATTTAAATTCAGTTGATACAGTAAATACATGCTTTGGGGAAATACCAGTCTTTTTTGTCAGTTTTTTTCTCTAGGACAAATGCTAAATATTAGCTTTAAGAGAGACAGAAAAAAACCCAAGACATGAATAGAGTTTTCTTGGATAGAATTTCCCTAAGGAAAAAGTCAAGGTCTTTCATAATTGCTGTAATTGTTTTTGATGTTGGCTAAGCTAAGTGATAAAAACAGGACACAAAAATTTGCATTTCAATATAAAAAAATTCTCAGCATATGCCCTCCAGGAACACACCTCTTTAAGAGATTGATTGATCGAACTATAAACAAAGTGCTTACTTATTTTTACCTTTAAAGCAAGCATTTTCATCTAATGAGATTAACAAAGCTGAAACAGCACCTGGGCTGCAGAACACTGGCTGTGTGTTAGATCTTCACCCATACAGGCAAAGCAGCCGGTCCCCAGGCACTAGTGTAACTGGTATGGCATATATGACTATACCCTAACTATTGAAACCTGCCTTTTACTTCAGGTGTGAGAATCTGGCCCAGAGAAACCAGAAGGCCAGGCAGAGCATGAAGGAAGGAATCATCTTAGAAATGCTTAGGTGCAACATAGAAAGAGTGATTGACCTACAGGGAAGTTGAGGACAGAGACCAGCTCTCCTCTGGTTCTGGAAATCACTACCGCACTCACAGACAAAATGTGCTGGCTATCAGCCTCTGCCTGTGCCGGGGCTCCCCCACCCCCTTTGCCAGACTGCCCTGGTCAAGCTAGAGGAAAGCTGCCGCACTACGATACCAACTGGAAAAAAGAAAAATACCATTAAAAAAGTTATTCTTTTCTCTAGTGCCAAGTGGGTAAATACTTTTATTTTCTAAAAGCCTTGCCAAAGGACAGGTAAACCAGCTGTACAAGGGCAGGATGCAACTACAGGCAATGAAAAGAGTCACCTAAGAAACAGATGCACTTTTCAGTATTTGGATGACATTTGACATTTCTCTCTAGAAACATCCTGGTGTATGTGAGATTTTCTTCTGTGTCCAGCAGTCTTTGCCTCAGAGGGCAAAAAGGGGATAAATACAACACAAGATAGAGAACATGCAGCAATAAAAAATAAAACACAACCCTTAAAAGTAATACAAAGTTTGGAAAAAGTGACCAACCTGACAAAATACATGTATTTTACAGCAAACCATTTCACAATTGGGTCATGGGTATTGACTAGATCTAGGCACACCTGTTGTGCAGCTAATCACAAGCAGAGCTTGTGTAATTTACAGTCAGCACATTAACTTCGCTTGTATGGTTCTTTCCCCACAGAGGCAACCTCTTTCCTCCCCTCTTTCCAACAATTACAATCCTTCCCCTTCTCTCACCTCCAGAATACAGCTTGTCTATTAAAATACCTGGACAGCTTGCCAGCAAGCAAGTATGGAGAGATGTCACTTTTACAGAGGTAAATAAATAATTTTATCTTTATTTCATCCAACAAACTGCTAGCCTCCGTTGCCAAGGAGGAAACAGCTTTGTGTCTCTGCTGGGAAGTGTCCGCTGAGATCTCACTCTGTGGAAATCCCGAACTTCCAAGCATGAGCCTCTCACTATGACACAAACCTAGGCTTTATGGAGACCACTCCATAAGGATAAACTGAATACCCTTTGCTCAGCTGTTAAATTTTACACCAGAACTCATCTGCAAGTTAAAGTGTAACAGAAACGAGCGACCATCAGGAAAAAAAGGTAAGACCTCTGAACTGTTTATTTACCATTACCAACAGCATTAGTCAATGCAAGCTCCATCATATGAGCGTTTTCTGAGTCTCTGCCATTTGTTTTCACTGAATGACCTGCTGTACAATATTTGTGGCTTGTTTCTTCCACTACATTTCCTTTTCTTGGCATGTTGTCCCAGCACATATCAGGCTGTCAGTTCTGACATGCCAACTTGTTATAAAAAGAGAAAGGGCAGTGAATGGGTTTCATTGCAGACACACACACTCAGGAATAACCAGCAAACCCTCTGTACCCTTACAGCTTTTGAGGTACTATCTTGAGGATTGCTATCAAATCAAACACAAAGGCAGAGAACAGAACTGTTTGAGAACAGGTGATGTTACTGTCTTTTTCAGGAGACCACCTCTTGACCCACTGAGGCTTACATGTTCCAAGAAACTCAAAAGCTGTGATACAAGAAGTTTTAACTCAGTGCATCACTCGAGGAGAGCAGGGACAGTATGGAAAACAAGCTGCTGAACATGCAGGCTTGGTGCCCAGTCCATGCCTTCCTAAAAATACAGAAGTAAAAGAATTACAAAAAACCAACCATTTAAAGAAACAGCACAAGGGACAAAGGCAGTGAACATGATTAAACCATCCAGGTGTTTCAGTTTGCCACTGATTAGTAAAAAGGCTTGGGGGAAGGAAAAAACAACACAACACAACCCACAAAAAAAACAAACCCATAGACTTTTGTGGGTTAAAAAAAAAAGTAACACCACCAATTTCATTTCCAGGATATTTTATGGCTCTGGGATTGTGAATGTTAAAAATAAATGTTGCTACAAATTAAATATTCAAAATTTCTCCATAAGTTTGGATACAAAAATTGATGTGTCAGAATACAATTTTAACTTCAGAATTCTGAAATGCAAGAATAAGGGGAAAAATCCTGGCAAAATCTTATTTAAGTGTGAAAGTCTTGTATCTCCACTATTTTTGCTTTCACTGCAAATATATGCCTCACATGCATAGAGTCTAACAATCCAGAAAGCACCTGATTTCAGAGTCTGTATTTCAGCTCCTAGTGCAGACAGACATTAAAATCGAGTCAGCACACATTATTCAGCATTTGAAAGAGAACACGCTGCTCAGCTGCCACTCAGCAGCATCTGACAGCACCGCTACTGCCCATGCAGGATTTGCTTCCCATGACTTCTCTTCTAACCTTCTTTCTGACTTTGAGAGCAAAGCTCACTTTCTTCCTTTCGAGCTCACTACTCTCAGTTTAGGTGACTTCAATTTCCACTTTAATGAACGTCTTTCCAGTGCTTCTCATTAACCTTCCTTTTCACTCTCTAGCTCCAGACTGTCTTTCACAGTCACTGGCTTGTTGATTCAGGGCCTGACCTGGTAAACTCATATGCTCATGAATAGTTTCACTCCTGGGAATAGCCAGGCTGACTTTTGTACAATTTCTCCCAGAAGTTAAATTACTTACATAGATATAGTGAACAGGATGGGGGGGGGTTTGTTTGTTCATTTTTTTCTTTCAAGTCTTTCTGACCTTTCAAGTCTTGGTTAAGGCATCTTCAGTATTAGTGATGTCTTCTATTATTTCATTTTAGGCTTTCAGGCTTACTCATTAGACCATACTGAGTAATTTATGAAGCATAATTGGAAAATATTGGCGGTATGTACATGCTATAATTGCAGGTAAGTACATACTTAGAATTATAGAGATATCATAGGTTCTATGAATTTTTTTATTCCATTTGATGAATTTTAAATATTTTAAAGGAAAACTGAGTTGTTCTCAAGTCCGTGAAACGCAATATTCAAATTTCCAGTGGTGTTACACAAAATAAGTGATGTGCTGCATGACTTGTGCATACCTTCCATGCAATAAGTACATGGTGGAATGGCACATACCCGTTAACGCTTATACAACGTTTGCATTCACTCTCTGATCGTTCACTCTCTGGTATCATTCACCCTAGTTAAGCTCAGTGTTTTGACTTTGCAGGAACAAACAATGAGAAAGGGAGTGAAACCAGGAAGATTTGTTTAGAAACCTGAATGCTAATTTGCAGAGATATTTTTGCAGTATTTAACCAACTTTAGTTTTGTGTTAGTCTCCTTACAATTCTGTCATAGGCAGTTTTATGCTATCTTCTTTGAATTACTGTTTCCTAGTTTTGTAATTCTTTATGCTTTTCCACCTCTTTAATCATGTTTCTCTAATGTTCCTATGTTCATCCATACACTTTCACTCATTTTACCCCCACAATCTACAGAGCATTCTTTCTGTTGTATTTATCTCTCTCCATCTTTATAACCTACCGATTCTTAAATTATTTAACTTACTTTTCATGCTTAGTCCACCACATTTTCCTTTTCCTAAGTTGCTTCCCCCCAGTCCTCTGGGTATCTAGACTCTGAGCTCTACACAATTTTAAAAACCCAATATCATAACTGGTAAAATGATCCTTTAACCCTTATTCTCATTGATTTTAATGTTAGAACTAATATTGAATTTAAAAAAAAATACTCTAAACATAGTTTTCAGGGCAACACCCTAAGAATATCTTTGTGGAAGTACACATTCCAGGAGAAGTATTTATTATTAACAATACTAACATACAGGCAACATTTTTATAACATGTAGTTTTATATGTACACACTGGAGAGACCGAAAAACATAAAATACTAAAACTTTATTCTAGAGAAATTAAGAAGATAGAAAGCTATCCATATGGCAAGAATTAAATAACATCAACACCTGAAAATTATGATAGCAAAACCAGCATTCTATGTTGGAAGCTGAACAGAGTGGATTATCTCTACTGTTTGACAAGGTGGCTGACAGTAATAACTACACTAACATCCCAGAACATTCTTGATCTCATCACTTCATCTCTTTGATTTTACGATGACTGTACCTTCAAAATTAAATATTGCTCTCATCACTGATGCTGTCTAATGTGAAGACAATGCACGGCACTAATCTGAGAGCAGCAATTCAGCGCTGTTCCCCTGCCTCAGAAGGCACTGGTTAGGGAGCTCTCAATAGAGAACAAATCAGAATCAAACAACGGAACATTCAGATACATCGCAGCCAGTCAACTCAATCACATAAAAAGATACTCATGCATTATTCATTCTATGAAATCTGGGAGTTTTTCCAGAGAATATGCCACAGACTGGAGATAGGGTTTATCAACTGTTTTAAATCAGCATGTTTTATCTAATACAATAACAATTTATTTACTGAGGATATTTATACCATCAGAGCTTTTCCAGGCTTAATTGATTCTTTTCATCAAGATCCTCTGCACTGGGAAAACCAACTCACAAAGGAATTTGAAAAGAGACTATGCTGAATATCTACAAAATTATTTAGATAATAATGGGGTAAAGTTATGGATCTGTTAGCATTTAAATTACCAGATTCTTTTTCTTTGGAGCTATCCTACAAGGCCATCTTCATTTAAAGGATAGCAAAAATAGTTTTTTGTTTTAGAAAACAGTTTATATGGACTTAAATAGTCATTAACCACCCAAGCTACAGTTAGGCAAACTCAGTTTATAAATATAGCACTTGCATTGACAAAAATCTTAACACAAAATGCTAACATAAAATGAAAAATTTTAATTACTACTGTATCAAGAATGATACAAGTATCGACCTAGTACTATTCAGTCCAGTATTTTTCCCCTAAGCGTCCCATCAGCCACTTCAGTGAGGTGAGTTTTACCACAGCAAGAAAACAGGAGTAGGTCTTTATTTATCCTTGCAGATAATTAAGGTTAAGTATTGCCAAGCCTAAACTTCAAAAATCATGAGACAGACACCTAAAATTAAGAAATTAATTTAAAAATGAGATTAATAATAAAATAGTCAACGAACCAATTCATCACTTGATGTTCAACCTTAAATCTCTTGATTCCAGGAGCTGGTGTTTTAAGACAGAAACATTAATTCATGAGAAAGAAAAGATACCACACAATTTAAATGAACAGAACTATGCTCATTAGAAAAGCTGGAGTCACCAGTTTGCCAGCAGCAACTCTGGCTGGATTATAGTAAGAAGCCAGATCCTTGTGCCAGTCTAAGGCCAGGGAAATCAGGAGGAGATAATTAGCATTCCTTTTAATTGTAACAGAAGCTAATAGAAGAGACAAACACTCACAGACTACATTCTGCTCTGATTGAAAAGAATAATTGCAGAATAAGGTTTTATATACAAAAGCAAGGACACTTCCTAATTACCTATCTTCAGATGGCTAAGTGCCTAGTAGCAGTGTAAAGAATTCTGTTGTAGACGATTGGATAAATCACAGTGAAAAGGAAAGTGAGAACAAACTCCTTTAACATATTGCAGTTGTTTAATTGAATACAAGCAAGCAGATGTTGCTGCAGCAGGTAAAGAACTTCTACCTTTAAAGACAGACTACATGATTAGAGAATATATTTTCATTTGTGTATGAAAAGTCTGTATGTAAAAAGTTTCACTTCTGTATGAAACCCCAGCTATAAAAATTAGCCTTTCTGGTAATGAGATTCCCCACCCCCACCCCGCCATTTTAAAGGATTACCAACAGATTCTAGTGTAACGTAAAGACTATTTGTGATATGATATTTCTAACAAAATTCTTTTAAATCCTTTTGACACAGAACGCAGCTTCTTGCTAAGCACTGGCCAGAGTACAGCTGAATGGTGAAGCGGCAATGTGGCAGAGTACTAAGGAAATGAGGCAGAGTTCTGCTATCCTACGTCTCTTAGCTCTCCATGCCATGCTCTTTCTTCTCTGAATGCAGCTAACTTCTCTGCATACGAGTTCTTGTCCACACATTTCTTGTCTGCAGATTTTTCACCTCAACCACAGGAGTTTTGCTTTTTTTTTTTTTAGTTGGTTGGGGTTTTGTTGGGGGGGTGTGTGTGTTTGCTTGTTTTGTTTTAAATCCAAAAGCCCTTTTCTCTGGAAAGGTAAATGTTCTTAAGTTCCAAATACCCAAAGCTGTTTTTTTCTGAGGCCACTTTTTCTAAGGCATAGTTTCACAGTTTCTGAACCCACCCCTGAATTAATCTGTCTGCAACTAGCACCATATCCAGGCAATAACTGCATATCTTAGTAAGGCCCACTAGTCCCAAAGGACTTGTCTTTTAAGGCAAAATAACTTGGAGAAGGGACAATATGCAAAGTGACAGCAGATTAAAGAGTGATGCAAATTAAAAGTTTAAAAAGCATGAGAAAGCAATTAACCAAGGAACAAACCAATGTTTCTAAGCATATAGAAGCTCAGAGTCTGTGACAGAATCAAAGTCTCCTGGAAAAAAAATGAAAATAAAAAGGCAGTTAGGGAAATGACTTAAAAAGGAAAGTTTTTATCTTTTTTGTAAAGAGATTAAGATAAGGACTATTTCAGCTTCCAATCCATGGTACAGGGACAGAGATAGAAGCACTAAAAGAAGCAATGCTAGAACAAAGTCATGCAAGAATCATCAGCAGGGTCTAGAGCCAGACTAGAGCCCACTGACAGTGGTTTGCCTGTTTCATTCAGGATCTAAATAAATTGTCAAGATACTAATAAAAATACTCAAGTGAACTCTGAGAATGACAATTTAATAGCTTCCTGATCTGAAACAAAAAATAGGGCAATAGATTGATCTCAACCTCTATTTAGTCTTAAGTCTTTCTACATATTTTACATGGAGGAAAGAAGCTGCCATTCTTCTCTAGATTCCAAAGGAATTTTGCTCCTCTACTCACACAGGTTTCTTTCTCTGAAACAGCATGAAGGTAGCATCTGACTTTTTTCAAAAAGCCTGTAACAAAGTCCATCACAAAAGTTTGCTAAGGAAAATACAGTTACAGATGAGAGGTAAGAAATCTCTGCTCACTGAAAGTGCAGAGAAGAGAACAGAGAAAGGGCTTTTGAGGAAGGAGCAAATGAAATGACTAAATGTTTAAGTGGTATAAAATTGCACTAGAATAAAATATAGTTGAAATTTGAAGGGACCTATAGAAGATAGTTGATCAAGTATCATGACACAAGTGGATATACAACATTTACAAATGTAAGGTAATGCAGAAATTTTACCTACTTGCAAATAATGCCAGATTCTCAACCAACTATAACTCAGAAAAAAAGAGACCTGAACTTTTCACAACAAAGTCAGTAAGATCATTTACTTCTCCTACAATACTAGATAAAAAGCAAAGAGAATTAAACATGAGATAAAAAACATCTGGAGAAAATGTAACCATGATATAAATTAACAGTACAGCCTCCTCTGTAAGGCTCCATGTTCTTTTCACCATTTTAAAGTGACAGCAGGAAGAAAAGCTGCTAAATAGATATGAACTGCCCCAGATAAAATACAAACTTTTTTCCCTGATACTTCAGTCAATCTCCAGTTGAATGAAAGATTATCATCAAGGATTGTGTTTTATCTAATGTGTGTGCTAAAATGAAGCAATGCATGTCTCGGCAAATTAAGATTGTGATTGTTGTCTGGGCTCAATGACTTTAAACAAGTTACTTAACCTTTCCTTACCTCAATTTCCTAAACTTTTTAAGAAGGTGAAGCACTTTTTTTCTTCAAAAACCTCAGGCAAAAACCAAGATGTTGTGATAATTATTAAAAAAATTAATAAGCATTTAATTAGGCTAATTCTGAAAGTTATTTCTGAATCCTTAATTCAGTGTAGATGAAAACATCATTTGTAACCAGACAACCATCTGAGTAGAAACCAATATAAATCAGCAAAAGCTATTCCAGTAACAGAAACTGTAGCTACATCATTAAGAACGATTTTAAATGCTTACGACTTTTGTAATCACTTGCATTTTATTTTCAAACTTTTTTTATTAGAACATCGACTAGTCATTATCCTAGCATAGCTAAAGTGGGACAGAATCAATGCCCTGTAGACGGTCTTCTCTGCTGTTTGTGATAAACAATGTCTAACAAGTTAGAAAAAAATCCATTTTGATACCACTTCCCAATTAGACCTGTTAAATGTTTTCTGA
The DNA here is from genome assembly GCF_000690535.1 of Cariama cristata. NCBI lineage: Eukaryota > Metazoa > Chordata > Aves > Cariamiformes > Cariamidae > Cariama > Cariama cristata. Next base: position 47,996 of record NW_009628164.1, read on the forward strand.
ATGACTAAATTTCGTTTGTTTTTACACCTAGATATATTGCTAAGCAAATATTTTTAAATGGAAGAGTATTGTACCATTTCTAGTCACTTATCAAATTTCAAGCTAAACAAATCAAATTGTAATTGTTTTCTCAGGATTCAATGCAAGCTATTATGTACTTGGTAACTTTCAGAATTCTGGTCACTCATTTTCACAGCAGCAGCTGACCTAGATACACACTTAGGAAATCACATCATTAATACCATGATATGAGACAGCCCTTTTTATATGTGCCTAATACAAAGCATACCAAAATAAAACAAGCAAGTGTCAGCAGCTAACACTAATGCCAACCCCATTTAATTATACCACAAAAGGCAATTTTCACAGAATGGTTTGGGTCAGAAGGCACCTTGAAGATGATCTCGTTCCACCCCCCCCTGCCATGGGCAGGGACACCTTCCACCAGACCAGGTTGCTCAAAGCCCCATCCAACCTGACCTTGAACACTCCCAGGGATGGGGCAGCCACAGCTTCTCTGGGCAATGTTCCTGTTCCAATGCCTCACCACCCTCGATGCTGAAAGGGAAAAAGTTTTCTTCACATTCATTTTGGAAGTATCCACATTACTGAAATGCACTGATCAGCGGAGATTCCACACAGGCTACAGACCCAGACCACTCAGCCACACATAACTTCTCTGCAAACCTTTTCAAAGTCACTCTCATTCTAGACTTGACTGGTAAATTCCAATAGCTCTGTAAACTGTAAAATATTCAACTCAAAACAAAGTCTACCTCAGATCAGTTAAACAATAGATTCTGAAATATTTTATTCTCATTAAAGTCCATCTTCCACAAGAAATTAAAGTATGTAATACATTTTTTTCTTTCTGTAGTAGAGAATTTGGGAAATGTTAATTCATTTTTTTTTTTTTTGCTCAAGCTGACCTCTGTCCTTCCTTATCTTTTTACTCTATCTTCATGTTGTATTATCCATCTGCATTAAGCTTATAACTCTTTCCATTTACAAATTCACTTAATCATCAACATAACTTGCCTCTAAGTTATGCATACTTCAGTTTAATGAAACTGTATTTTCACATCTTAACAGTCTGCATCACAAATTGAAATGAATATTAAAAAATGTAAGCAAGCATATAAATATCTAGCTAATGGACCTGTCACAAAACAAGAATAAACCAACTCAAGTATTCTCAAAATTCTCTATTCTCTGGGGGTTAATTAAGAGATAATTTCAAAAAGGAATAAACTGAAGATGTTAAGTTGTTTTATTAACAAAACCAAACTTCTGTGAAAGAAGTTATTAGATTCAGCTGAGCAGTGTACCAGGACTGTTCATATCTGTTCAGTGTACTCAGGGTGTTTAAAACCTAAAGTGTTTCCATACCATCTAAATGACTATTTCAGTCATTGCCATGACACCAGTTTACGCTGAACACATCCTACCTTTCACACTGAATTTTCACTGTTGTTTCTGCTAGTAATCTTCCTGAATCATTGTCTAAGGTATTATTAATGACTAGGATCCAAGAAATATTGTTTTGGAAACCTGAAACCCATTATAGCTAAATGATCAAATTCTTCTGAGCAAGTAGAGTAAGGATATGCTGTAATCATTTCAAGGTAGTTCCAAGTATCTTAAGGAAAAATTTTAAATTGAGTAAAATTTTAAACCATAGAGTATGACAGTTAGAAGAGACAGAATGTATCTTTTGGGTACAAGAAGGCTTTATATGCAGCCTTACATTTATGATGGACAGAAATTCTCTTGGTTTACATTAAATTATTATTAAAGTTACACCAAAAGTTTACTTGGAAAGGACAGAAAACCTGAATTTGCTGCCCTTTATATCAGCCACTCAAGAATAAACTACATTAAATCAAACAAAAGGTATTCTTCCCCAGATATTTAAGATAAGAACTGTACAGGTTTAGCGTTCAGAAATGGCTCTTGAAATCATTTTCCATAGCAACTGATGAATATTTTTGCTATAAATAATTGCTTTCTGCTGCTCCTATTTAATTTTCCTTTGATTTTTTCATACTACTTGCCAGCAGTTAAAAAAACACAAAGATTTTTGTAGGCACTGATGACTATGAGATTCTTTGCAATGCCTTTCAAAAAAAAAAAAAGAGGACAAAAATTTCTCGGCAAAATGCAGAGAGGACCCTATTCTTGAAGCAAGAACAGCAATAAAAGGAACTTTAACAGATATCCCGGAGCTGTGTACACCATAGGAGCATGCATTTTCAGTCAAAACATTACTAGTTCACAGGAACAAAACTGAATTCTTAGTACAAAATCAAAACAAGTTTATTTTATCACAGTAGCATTTGTTAAAGAATTAACAGTGACACTGTTCAGGTTAAAAAAGTTATGAAGTACTAGATAGCAGCTATCAGTAATATTTTTTGTTTCTTCATTATGGGAGAATGGGAAGAAGCTCTAATTACTGCATACAAATGTTTACATTAGTGTGAAAACTGCTAACTGCCTTTAATTGCTAACAGGAATTCATATGCTTTAGGGTAAAATGAGTAAGTATAAACACCTGTAGCCAATAAATAATTTAGTTGTCATTCTCACACCCTGGAGAAGTTGAACCGCTGCTGACTCAGCATGAGCAAAAATGAAAGTGCTTATCCAAAAGTCTTCAGAAAACACTGTTTTAGAGACTACATATGACAAAGTACAGTAAATCCATGGGACGGGTTATTCCGGGTGTTATTTGCATTTTGAAACATCAGTAACATCTAATACGAAGAAGATGATTTCCAAGCCCAGCATGATGATGTTATTTCGACAGCTAAGCCTCTAAATTAACTTGTAATGGAAGTGCTCCTGGCAGCAGAAACAAGACACATTGTGGCACTTACACTTCCAAGACCTGTCTGCTAAACTATGTCCTAAAACCACAAACTGTGGTATGTAATCTTTTATTTTCTAAATCTATTTAGGAATCTGCATTGATCTTGGTCCCCAAAGAAGCCCTAGAGGAAAGATATGAGTACACACAAAAAATTCTCGTATTATTCCAGAACTGTTGATTGTCCTCACTTTTTGAAGAATACATATAATTCTGAGATCCTTTGTCACTAAAGAAACAACACCGTGAAGGAAGTTGTTTGTCTGTCTTTCAGGAACAAATTAGGTCAAACCAATGAAGTAGACAGTGAAGCAGCCTGAGTTGGATCTTTAATTAGCAAACGGTTTATAGAATTAGCTCTGGTTTTTGTTTTTTGCTTTTCCTAGTTCTTTCATTTATGGAAATCTGTGTTCACATGAGAATAAGATTACCACTGAACCATTTGTGTACCAGTGATTACACTGATTGCCTATGACATCCATATGATGGCAATACTACCGATCTTGGGAGAGTCTAAATGCACCACAATGATTTCCAGTTTAGTGATAATTTCCAGTGAAAACAAGTAAATTTAACATTCAGGACTATTCCCTCTCTTTTACCATGGTCACTTTTAATAATGAGTAGCCAATTCACTGCGCAAAATGGAGAGTAAGCATATGAAAACCAGCTAGCTACTGAAGTCAGCCAGCCTCGTCAATCAGACAGCATCGATGTCTTACCTCACTCAGACAGAACATTTTAAAAGTCCGTTTTTATGGATATGAATTTCCAGACAGTTTTCACTCAGCCCATTTGTTAATACTGACCATAAATTTAGTCTGGTGCCCTGAATTTACTGTTTTGTATTCTTTATAAGTATTCTGCATTGCAGAATTTACTGCTCAACCAAAAGACCTTCAATTTCTGCTACTCAGATGAGCTCTGGCTGTACTGCTGATTAAACATATTGCTAATGTTGCAGCTGACATATTTTTCTGGGCTATAGAGGTATGCATGCATGTGTCTCAGTGGTGATTTGTGAATACTTATGAACTGATCCACGTGCACAGTATTGATAAAACGGTTAAAATGTAAATTATGAAGCATCAGGAACAATAGCTTGACAATATTATGACATTAAAAAGAGGCAAAATTATGCAGGACAAGAACATTCACCTTCAAAATGAAAAATTTTGAAAAAGATTAAAGTCATATGTACTGATAAAAGCTAGGAGAGAAAGCAAGAAAATATAGAGGGTAAAGAAGAACAAAAACGGAGCTAATAAATGTGATACTAATACAAATACAGCACAAAATTATAAAGACTGATAAAGAGATTCAAAGCAATTAGAACAAACATATACTCTTAGACTATTAAACAAGTGCAGAGAAAAAAACATCAAATAGATTTACTAAGGCAATACAGTCAGTAGGAGGACTAAAATAACAACAAATGATAAAAAAATTAGGACTCAAGTATGAACAGATGATCAATAATCAGCAAGTTCTTATTGAAAAAACAAGAATAGTTTGAAGACACCTCACAGCTAGGAAAGCAGAAGCGGTCGGTACCAACATGAAGTAGAGAGACTGCATGGCTGAATATCTGCAAATGGAAGATCATGTTTTAGGTATTTCTGCACATGCATATGAAATGGTAAACTAAACAACTATAATTATGCCAGAGCAGGCATTGGAATTATTTCACTCCAGGAAAAAACACAAAACCAAACCACAAAACTCAAAAAACCCCTACATACAGATAAAAGAACTACATTCTAAAACTTTGACAGAAGCTCCAGGAGAAGTTTCAATGAGAGATATTTAGCTCCAACTTTTACCCCTTTCTTTGAGATGTTTAGCATATGATAAAAAACAGAATAGAAACATTCTTCTGCCACCACTTACAACTGTTAGATAATATATCTTAAATCTCCAGGGTTAGCAGGTTGTCATGAGCCCTATGTTAACAGGAGTATTTTATTCTTGAAGACATTTGCTATTTCTGGAAGTTAAACAAGATACTCCAATAAAGTAGAAAAGATCATGAAGGAAAGTTAATATTCCATTTATCTTTCTGTACTGATTTTTAAGATACATATTGAAATAATAAATAGATAATTAAACTATACCATTTTCAGACAGACATTTATATTTTAGCTGTATCAGGAGAATGCTGGATTTTGATCAAATCTTATTTTGTTAACTGTGCTCATCCTTTGGCACAATTTGTGGATATTTAATGTCAGGAAGAACACTGAAATGACCAAATTTGAGAACTGGCTGAAGTCACCTTTCCTTACAGAATCTTTCATTTCTACACAAAGATTTTCCAGAGCTCTCAAATATTATTTTCTTTTTCTACTTATATGATCTTGAATAGTCAAATAAAAACTCGGCTCAAAAAGATAACTCGTCTTGTGCTTCCCATTCACACAGCTCTGCAGGGCTTCACACCAGATTTTTCTTTTCTTTTTTTTTTTTTAAACTATGTATATTGAATTCAATTGAAGAAGCTGCTCAAGAGTTTTAGCAATTATAATTTATCCATAAAAACTGAATGGGGTCATAACCTCCACTGCCATCAATGTGATATCTTTGTGAATAGATTTGGCTTTAGAGATACTAGTGGTGGTAAGGAAAAAAAAAAAATCTATGGCCACAAACATTTCAAACGGAGCTTTTAAATTAAATTCTTTTTCCAAAAATGTGCAAGTTTCTTGAAGATGTTCAACATTTTACTGCAAACAATTGTCCTCTGCTCAGTTAAATCAACCTATCTACGTTCCTATTTTTGGCAAGCTCTTCCCTTTGGTTAAACCATTACCTACTAAAGACAATAGAAATTGGTAAATTTAAACTGAAACTGTTCAGAACTCTCTGTTAGCACTCCACAACATAAAATTAAGAGCAAAAATGAAATGCAAAGCCTCCAACCCAAATAACTCAATTAGGGACTTTTCTTTTTATATTTTTTAAGTGAAACAAGTTATTTTAAGGTTTGTTTGTTCTCCTTTCAGTACATTTTAATGAAACAAGTTCCTTCCAGGCTTGTTTCTTGTCATTGCTAACAAAAAACCCTGATATGCTATGGAGTCTATAGAGATTAGAGACGAACACAACCATTACATAACCCAGAATTTCTGAACAAAAAATCAGGGATGTCTGACTATAGATCTGATTTTTGGTCTACCTTGCTCTATAATAAACCAACAAAACACTAGACTGTATTCTGGCTAGGAATATTTGTAGTTGAGGAGACACCTCAGGGTCATGGTGTATATTTTTCTTTCACCTGTAACAAGGGGAACACATAACAGTAAAAAAAAAAATCCTCATACAGGACTTAGGTAGATATGTACCTAAGATTTGCTAAATAACTCCTTTAAAAAGGAAAGTGTGAAGGTACCCCTGCAAAGTACTCTGTGACTTTCTAGAAAATATTATCCAACAAGTGAGAACACACTTATTCAGATCTGTTAAAGATTAAAAAAGATCCAGCATAAGATTCATTACACAACAAAACTCTGAAATACATTGTATCCTAATTGAATGTTTGCGAGGAAATTCATATTGTGTTTTATAGTACAATTTTATGCATCATCAATTAGCAATTGGACCAATTTAAAACTCTGAACTCTTGAACGCTTCAAGCACAAAGTAAATGGGATAGCCTATATTGATTTCAAGAGCAAACTGACAAGTAATGCTGAGCCTGTTACATACTCTGGAATACCTTTTTCATTTTGCTTACACACACACAAAAAAACTGAACCCAAACACACAAACAAAAAAAAGAACCCCACATAATTGGAACAACGTAAGCCAAAATAAAAATAAAACATCCCCTTTCCAAAGTACAAGAGAAACTGAACCATATATTCCAGAATAAATGACATTTCAATTACTATTTTGGATTATTCATATTTTTATCCTGTAGGCTCTTCATACACAAATCCTCACCAGTTGCATCAAACTCTTACTGTAATATGCAAATTTACTGTATCAAAAATCTTTATAATCCTGTTCTGAAGGTCCACAGGATACAGATCAGAATTAGATATTGGTCCACAATATAATCTTGGTTTCTCTATAATACACAAATATTTGTAACAGAAGTGATTGAGGGAATTAAAGGCAAGACAAGAATGAAACACCACAGTGACAGGAAGAATACACAAATTCATAGCAGATTTAGTCCAAGACAGCTTTTGCAAATTAAGTTTATACAGTCTAACTATACTTATAGTGGAATAACTATGTACTTATTAATATTTAATCACTGTGTATGATTTGCTGTCCTATAAAGCATTCAAGGACAGAATACTTAATGACCTGGTCTTGTGATCTGAGTCAAATTCAGGACTGACACCTCCTTTCAGTCTAGAAACAGCAAGAACAACAACAACAACGAAATCTCCACCATTTAAAGAAAATTAATATTTACACTCATGTTTTCTTCATTTCACCTTAGCACAGGCAGCAAAATAATCTCATACATCAGGAAATATGGCATTACATTAGCAGCTATTGGAGGTATTAGCAAAACTGCAGCTTAGTTTTCTTTGGACTGACCAATGCATCTGTTTCTGAATAAGAACAAGACAGGAAAAAAAAAAAGGCAAAAATCCATTCCATTTGTAGCTTGGCTTCCAGTATTTTCTCTCACCTTTTCATCATGTTTATCAAATGATTTGATTTGGGTTTTAACTTTGTAAACCTGTGTGAGAACAACTTGATGTTGGTACTGTACTGTATTCACATGAAAATGTCAAGCCAAGTAAGGAAGCAATAAAAAACAAAGAAATACGATGAGAATTTATAATATGATCTTAGTAGGCATCTTGCTTCTCTGATGTTCAGTGCTGTCTGCAAAAATATAGTGTCAGATTAATGAAAGCTATAAGTAAACATTTTTCATGTGTACAGTTTTAACTAATAAAAGCACTCATATAGTACCTACTACTCTCAGTACTCAGCAAAATATTTCTAGTATTCATTTCTATATTGTTAAAATAGCAAGTGTAATTATTTAAGTTAGTATTTTCCCTGCACGTGTTTTTACTTAGTATTCACAGGTTCTGGTTCTGTGTATGGATGTAACAGCACTAATGTAAAGCGACATAGATATGTGCATCACAGAACTGGGAGGCGG
>NW_009628165.1:0-57352 GCF_000690535.1 Cariama cristata
TGTCCAGAGAAGGGCAACAAAGCTGGTGAAGGGTCTGGAGCACAAGTCTTATGAGGAGCGGCTGAGGGAGCTGGGGTTGTTTAGCCTGGAGAAAAGGCGGCTTATTGCCCTGTACAACTACCTGAAAGGAGGTTGTAGCGAGATGGGGGTTGGTCTCTTCTCCCCGGTAACTAGCGATAGGACGAGAGGAAAAGGTCTCAAGTTGCGCCAGGGGAGGTTCAGTTTGGATATTAGGAGGAATTTCTTCACTGTTAGAGTTGTTAAGCATTGGAACAGGCTCCCCAGGGAGGTGGTGGACTCGCCATCCGTGGAGGTGTTCAAAAAATGTTTAGCTGTGATGCTTCAAGACATGGTTTAGTGGGCATGGTGGCATTGGGTAGAAGGTTGGACTTGATGATCTGTGAGGTTTCTTCCAACCATAATGTTTCTATGATTCTATGTTTCTATCACCAATGTCAGTTAGATGTTTGACACATATTAATTCAATCTGCCTTATTCATAAAGAATGAAGTTGTCCTGACATGGCATAGAGTTGAAATATGTTTCAAGTGCAGAGATCTGTCATAATACTTGACATTGTGATTTTAAAAAAAAACCAGCACATATGTAAAGAAAGTAGAAAACCATGTTCTTTAAAGCGAATGGCTACAAGAGTGGGAAGATACAGTTGACTGACTCCTCAGACAACAGCAGGACAAGGACAAGTATTTAAAAATATTAAGTAAATTTTCATCTTCAGTTAAGCTTTGCAGTACAATTTGAAAAATGGAGTTGAAGTTGCAGTGCTAGGTTTGTGGAATGGCTTTCGCCCATAGTACGGGATCAAGGCACTTATGTTAACGCATTAGAGAAGACATTTTTAAAGGTTGGATCATGACCTAAATGGTTCCCAAGCTTGAAATAAATTAGGATGTTTTTTGTTTTACTGAAAGTGGAGTCATAAGCAGAAGTTAGATGGAAATTTCTGTCCTAAAGCCTCACTAAGAACAGTAAAAATATTTCCTGAATTCCTGCCCATCTCCGATTTCAAATAAAGTACCTTGTTTTCCATTATATAAATCACTTCTTTGTACCAGATTGTTCTTGCCTATGCTGAGCCGTAACTATTTAAATATCAACAGCTTAATATGAGATTAAAATACTGCCTGACTTCCTGCAGGTATCATGTTATAACCTAAGTATGCACATTTAAAAATAGCATTCAAATTATTGTGATTCCAAGGTCTTTTAGGATAAAAATGTAGAAGTTCTCTTTTTTTTATATATTTTTTTATTTCTACTGTGGAGATATATTTATTAAGAAAGGGAAAGAACTGATAGAGGCTTTCTTACCCTTAAATGTCTTCCATGTTCCATCTTCTCAGGTGCAGTCATGGTTTATAAAAGTCTATTACCAATTTGCAATGTTTCTGTTAAAGTGGATGTTGAAATGCACAGCCCAGTGGAGCTAAACTGATGTGAAGGCAATATTGTTCCAAAATATTTTTTGAATTGATGGGCAGACTGGGAAAAAAAAAGGAAATAAAAAAGAAAACAGAAATTATACATGACTATATAATCCAAGAATGCATATAAATTTGCAAATAAGAGTTGAAGGAACAGAATAACAAAATGAGATTAATGTTTTATTGAAATATCATGAAAATTCATCAAATAGATAATGAACAATTGTATACTATATACAAAAGGTTGTAAAAAGGAGAAAGTGCCAGTTACTAGATCTATAAGATAAAGTCCACTTGTTTTGGTCTAGGTATGACATTATGGTATTTATTTCAGTGCCAAAATAAATAATAACAAATGAGTGCAGGTGGGTTGGACCAAAGAGGCATGTAACTTGGTACCTTGTATACAGAAAGTTCATCACATATGATACTTTTTCTGAGTGCTCTCCTGGCCTCCAATGATTTGCTGCTGAGGAACTTCCTGAGTAATTTTTGGTACCTTGCTGCTTGATTGTTCTGATGGATTTCTCCTCCGTGATCGTGACCAGCAGTTTGTAGTCCATAGTCAAACAAGTTCTTCCAGATTTTGCAAGAAATCAGTAAGAATACAGTTCTTACTCCAATTAGCTCCGATTACTCCTGTTTCCCCAGAGCAGGCCTATCAAATAAGTGTGAGATGATGTACTGCCTTCTGCACATCCCTATAAATAATTTTTGTCATCCTTAACTGGTGATCATCCCACTCCATTGCTCCATTGCTCAATTTCTCTACTGAAAAATAAATTTTCAAGATATTCATTGTCATTATACTCCTCAATACATTTTCTTCTGATGTTTTTCGTATTTCTAGTCAGTCTTTTGTATTGTTTAACATTTTAATTGCTTGGGTTTCCCTTTTTACCCTCTTCGTTATTGACATTTCTAATTACTTAATTAGAGAATTAAGAAGGTATTTGGAAAAAAAAAGGTTCTCATTACTGGAGATGTTAAAGGGAAAATGTATACAAAAGCTGCCCAAGACCTTCTGACCAATTGAATAACTCATAAAGAACGGATTTCACTTTCTTCATCTAGGAAAAAAAAAAAAAAAGAAAAAAGAAAAAAAGAGGATTGATAACATATCTAAAGAAACCAACAGCAAAACCATATTTGAAAGATTGATTCTACTGAGATCTGTATAGCTTTTGTCACTGTCATTTCTACAGCCAGAAATTTTCCTTAAAGTTAAGAGGATGTGTGCGGGTAATCTTGGAAGGGTGGAAGGTACTGTTCAAACAGAAGGAAGGGAGGGAGGAAGGAACTTTTCAAATTTCATTCTTCCAGAGCAGGATATTTCATGATCACACCAAACACCCTCTAAAGTTTTCTGTTATTTCTTTCCAAAATATTTCTCCTGCATTAGCTTGTAGTCTAGTCTTTTGTGTGCAAGAGTGAGTGTAGGTAGTTTAGATAGGTGTTGGAGGGGTCTGAAGTACATGAGAGTAGGTCTATATAATTTGTTTGGAAGGTTAGTAGCTAAGAGATGGAGGAATAATTTGGCACTTACTTATTCTTAGCAGGAGTTTTCCCTCTGTTCCCTGTTTCATGAAGGAAGGGAAACATTTAGAGCCCAAGTTCCTGCAGAGAAGAATGGAAGTAACTTAATGAAAAAGTGAAAGATTGGAATACTTAGAATCAGTAGAGGATTCAAAAAGAAGGCTTGGGCTTAAGACTGAATGACCATAGATAGACTAAATCCACATGTGCTGATGACTTAAAATCTATTTCAGATTTTTTTTCCCCATATCAGTTAGTTTATTATTATTAATAGTAATAAATTTTCTGACTAATATCTTAATCTCTTCAACAAATTTACTAATTCTTTAGAGATTATCAAATTTCTCTAATGACTAAACAAAGGGAATAACGAAAATTTGGCTGAGATGAGGATAAATATTTTTCTGGACCTGGGTCATGAGACTTACTTCACATACAGTGATGCAAAGGTAGCTCCCTGCCTGGTTTCTGAACCCAAATTACTACTAGGTCCTCATAAACTATAGATTGTGTGCATCCAGTCCCAGTTTCCTTTGCACCCTGTTTACAGCTGGAGCTGTACTCAGGGCTACAAGCTATGAAGTATGGATGACACAAAGCCAGAATCTCCTCAGTTAACTCATTTGGCTCCTTCCCCAATCTTTTTTGATGTTTCAGTGGAAAAAATGGGATGTTCTGGACTGCACAGCAGTCCACAGAAGATTTCCAGACGTTTGTTTGAATTCTCATTTTGGCAAACATTGTTATGAAAGTGGCTTGGGGATATAAATGGTGTCTAGTAAAACCATCTGTATTTTGTTAGGGTCACCTCCAATGGTGGTAACTAAGCCAACTCCATTTAATAGCTGCTTAATTCTCTTCCTCTTCAGTGTCACATTGAATCAAAAGTTCTCATTTTTATTTTCTTTATGCTTTATTTCAAAGCTATATGGGCTGTACATATTACTGGTCTTAATCCTTCACGGAACTAGTGCAAATTGACATTTTCCACATCCCAGGGTAAGACAAAGATTAATTAAAACCTCGTGCTTGCCTATTATCCTCTTTTTTAATTTCGTTTCTAATTCCCATGAATTTTAAACTAACCTTAAAATAATTCCTTTTCCAAATATTAATAGATCCAAGCATCATACTCTCAAAAAAAATAAAACCCTCAGGAGACACACATGCATCAGTAATATGCATGCCCAAGTGATGATAGGAAGTTTCCCAAGACATCCAGCTGTCTAGCAAATCCCAGGTCAGTTTTGCAGAGTTCAGATAAATAAAGATGAATGCCCAAAATTCGAATTCCTTATCCAATTAAAGACTGTGAATCATAGTCATATCCCTATTAAAGGATTACAAGGAAGAAAAAAGTAATGGAGTTTTGGGAAAACTGAATGAGAAATCACTCCTTAGACTCCCTGTTTTCCATATACTACAGTCTCATCTTATACGGAAAGATGCAATATTAGTGATTTGTGTGTGTGCTTTTGTGTGACTCTTCTGTTACTAGTAACCAAATCATAACAAACATATCCAATGCAAGCAGTTAATTTGGGATGAAGATTTGCACAATAAGGGCCCTCTCCCTTTAGGAGAATTGAGGAGATGATAGGAAAGGATGATGAAGAAATGCAGCTGTTACTGTCTTGGACTTTTAACATTTTCAGTATTGGTCATAACTTCGATGAAAATAACTTTTGCTTTGATAACTGTTATTATTAAAACATAAAACTAGGGAGCTCAAAAAGAACAGAAAAAAAGATGTATTTATTTACCTATTAAATAAATGACCCATAATATTTTGAAGGTTGAATTGTAGGTATGTTCAGTTCAGAATTGCTAGAAGTTTGAAGGATTACACATGAAATATCTTGTCCTCATGCTTTGCTTTAAGCATCTGACTATATTACGCAAATCTTTACTTTTACTGTTTATAGAATTTTGGGTGTTCTTAAGCACCCAAGAAACATCCAGTGGCACCATCCAGCCACCTTCCATATCCCACTAGATAAGATCCCTATTACAGATGTCAAAATGTCTCCATTCCTGATTAGGGGTCAGTCCAACAAGCCCAGTGCTGGGGAGGACTCAGATTCTGTCACACCTCTGCTTCTTCTCTAGTAACCGTGGGCAGATGGAGAAAATATAAGATGTGGACACTGTGATGATGGTGGCAGAGAGCTGTAAGGGCACAGGTTCTTCTCTGCCACATTACATGGGGAGGTAGGTGGTGCTCATGAGGAAGGAAATCATGGGTCACATCAGAGAGGGTGAAAAGGTTTTACTTTTTTCCACTTTTTTTTTTTTTTCCTTTTTTCCCCTACTCCTTCTCTCATCACGGTTTTCACTTGGTCCATTGCTATACATACTTGCAGATCAGTGGCATGTTTTCTCTTTGGATTCACACTGCATAGGAGGAGCACAGAAAAGGATCTTTGCTCCAATCGGGAAGGAAAGAGCGCAGGGCAGTACGCGCCCTTCTAACCTGGCACAGAAGTATCTTTCATCCCCACCCCCCACTCATACTGTGTCCAGTCACAAGAGGCAATGACAGCCTTATTATTCCTCCTGAAAAATCCAGCACACAGTTATAAAAATCCAGATGCAGTTACTATTTGTTATTTTTTTTTCCAACAAATTTTATTCATTCATAGACTTGTCCTTTCCCATACTTCTTACTGCCCTATTGTATTACTCTTTTGCTTGTATGAATTGTCATCTAGCAGCATTACCACATTATGCTGTTATTAAAAGCTAAAAAATGTTATAACTAGTTTAGAACAGAGGAGGGAAGATGTAATTTTGATTGTGTTCATGTTACGTCTGTTGTAAAACTATGTACTGAACCAGATTGAATAATATAATTATCCAAGATTTGCTGCCATTTAATTATACTCTCCTGACAAAAGTCAATTTATACATCAATTTGTAGTGTTTTAATAACTGTTTCAAAATAAATTATTCTATTAAAAAATCTCTATAATCAGAAAGCCAGGAGTAGGAAAAGGTTTTATAACTTATTTCATACTCTTTTAAATATATTTTCTCCACCTTTCTAATGTATAAAGTATTTTCTTGCTATTATGCTGGCTAGTCCGTAGATAAAGAACACACAATTTTTTGCAGCTCACAGGCCCAACACAGCCAAAGCAAGTGCTTCTTGTTCTAATTCTATTCTATTCTTCACATCACATCATCACTATAGTACTGGGGTCTTTTCTAGAAATTAATGAAGCACTGTCATTAGGTGTTTCCAATGCAAAAGTCCCTTCCTTTCTCTTTCTTTTCCACTTTCCTCTAAAACAGAGATTAAATAAAGGTCTTTTTTTGTTAATTTGTGTTAATACTGTTTGTTTTTTATTATGCAAGATATGATCCAATAGCCCATTTTCCACCTGGAATGGAAAACTGCAGTCTTTTGGGCAGTCCTAAAACTCCACTGGTAGAGTCCGGGGAACTCGTATAACACCCTGTCCTGCACAGTCTGGAATTCAATTCCACCCACATGCACTGCAGAATGTGCAACCGGGGGTTCATGTGGGCTCAAAGGTTCTTTTTTTTTGTCCATGGACACAGCACTTTAAGAAATTAGTTGGAAAGTAGATGCTACTGGAAAACCTGTTGTCTTTCTGTACAGCTTGATAGGAACTTCTGTGCCATAGGGAAAAAGACATGGAATTGGATGAACAAAAATACATATTGCGTTGGAGACATAGCTTCAGGGAAAAAAAACAACAACAAAATACAAAAAAAAAAAAACCAAAAGCAAAAACAAAACCAAAAAAACCCCAAACCAAACCAAAACCATAAAACCCCCATAGATTTTTCAATGCCTATCCCCTTTCTGTATAGAAATCCCCGCTTTTCACTTTTTAAGGTTTTGATTTCTTGCAGAAAGAAACTGTTTTTCTTGCTAATGCCTTTGTAACTAGTTTCTTTCCTTTGTAATATTTACTCATCTGTATAAAGTTTTAGAAATTACTGTAAAGAGTAGAAGACCAATGTCACTTGGGTGATGCTGCTTTGAATAAAAATGGGTTGGCAAAGAATAACATTGGCAAAATTAAAAGCACTGCTATTAATCAGCTGACCTGACTGTTATTAACTCCAAGTCACTTGTGAACTGGATAATCTAAGCAATTATTAAAGCATGAATGTGAATTTAGCTAATGCCCTCATCCTCCACATCATTATCTTAGGCATAATCATCCTTTGGTCCTTGAATGTCTTTTTCATCTGAATGCTGAAAATCTCAGCATGCTGTTTTCTTTAATGACTACAAGACAAGGCAAAATTCCTAGCTAACATGGATCCTATGTTTTCCACTACTCCTCTTGCATATTTAGAGATTTCCTATGCCACTCATAAAAAATAAAAGATATATAAACAATGCATTTTGCAATAACAATTTTGCCCTGAAATACTTTAGTTCTAATACTAGACTTGTAAGTGCCTCATGTAAGCTGTGGCAAAAGAAGCCTCTACAAAGACAGATTTATTCCATCAGAGAAGTCATTGAAGGCAGGTTGGATAAATTGGCCTCTTCTAGTGCCTGTCTCTCTTCACTGACTGTAGAAGTCTCCAGGAGTACTTAAGGCTTGATGTCTGCGCTGGATGTTGAATCCCATCCCAGCTTGCAGAATGGGCTGAGTGAAGAGGCAAACATTGTTTTGTCATGCCTGACAATGATCTGTTGTACAAGCTGAACAAGACACTCTTTGCAGTCCTCTCTTCTCTGTCCCTAGGATGTTAATTTGGAAGTTTTTCATGGCAATGACTCTTCAACTGTGTGTTAGTTGTTTTTATCACTAAAAGAAAAATATCTGTTACAGAGTTCAGGCTGTTTAACTCTCCAGTAGCATCCTTTCTTAATGAATTTATTTTAAGATTCAATTCTAGGATCACTTATATTTCTTAAATCCTACAGGATAAGATAAAAAGGGAGCTGTTACAACTGTAGGTACACAAGTAGCACCTTGTAATTCAGTTTTGAAATTACTCATATATACATACATAATTATAATGGGTGCTTATCTGTGTGTGTTATTATTTTCATTATCCTACCAATGCAGTGGTTGTGACCATATACCTTGTGCATAACAGAGAAGCTATATCCTTTCTGAATTTAGTGATAAGAATCAACCAAAGTGTATGTGTTTCCATGTTGCTCTATTAGAAAAAAAGAAAAAAAAAAGTACCTCACTTTTACACTTCTTGAACTAATAATAATAACAACTACTATTTGAGGCAAACTATGACATCTGTTATAATGTCATCAGTATCTGTTTCGCTAAAGTTTAAAGAAATAGTCTCTACATGACTGATAAACTCAGAAAAAAAGCATAGTTGGAATGTGTGGTTTATCTGAGAATGACAGCCCAATGGTGGGTGGGAAGAGGGCATCAATAAGCTAAGTAAAATTGAAAAGTTGTGACTTTACTTTCTTTTAGCATTAATGACTGTATTCCCCTACCTTATGTCTGCTGACGTTTAACATGTCCTAGGGTATACGACTTGGTCTCTAGCTCTTGCTCTGGTAGTACATGGGTCTTTCTTCAGCAAGTCAAACTTGGTATCTGCGTATTTTGAACATAGCAGTTCATATCTACCAGTTTAGATATCCTAGGACATTTCAGGTGGTCTTGGGGCCTTTATTTGACAATTGAGCTTAGTCTCTGATGAGCTGTGATTTATCACAGACTAGTTGCTCAGCTTAAAACTATTGAACTTCTTGTTTGTGATTGTCCCCATGTTTGTTATCTGTACTGAGACCCATCTAACTAACTAGAGCTGTTAATAGTGTTATAACTTACACATAAGCAAGAGCTGATGAAGAGCTATTTAGCGCAGTTTTGGAGTTTGGGGAATGACTCAGCTGCCTAAGGATAGGCCCTGGCACTTTTTCAGATAAGCTATGGCATGTCATGAAGAGGCTCCATGTTGAAACAGCTAATCTCTGATACTGTAATATGGTTTATGTATCACCAGATGCCTGTGTGTGGGCAAATGAATCAATTTCCTAATGTCTACTGTATAGCTATTTGTATGTGAGCTAATCATCTGCTGTGGTTTAACCCCAGTAGGCAACTCGGACCCACACAGCCGCTCGCTCACGACCCCTTGGTGGGATGGGGGAGAGAATCAGAAGGGTGAAAGCGAGAAAACTCATGGATTGAGATAAGGACAGTTTAATAGGTAAAACAATGCTGTGTGCGTTGGTGTAGATGCACTTCAGTTGGGCTATTGATCCCACCACCTTTTTTCGTGGAGAATCCCTAATTCCTAAATGACCGTTCTCAGACGCTTCCACACTATCTAACCCATCAATGATCCTTGTGCCTTTGCTACTGCATGGATATCACTTTGGTGAGTTGGAGTCAATTGTCCTGCCTGTGTCCCCTCCCTGCTTCTTGTGCGCCTGCAGCCTACTCACTGGCAGGGCAGTGTGACACACAGAAAAAGCCTTAAGGTTGTGTAAGCACTGCTCAGCAGTAAGTAAAACATTCCTGTGTTAACAACACTCTTTTGGTCACAAATCCAAAACACAGCAGCATATTACCCACCATGAAGAAAATTAACTCTATTCCAGCCAAAACCAGTACACTGTCCTTTATAATCAGTGAAGAGGAATGGTAGAGTATGGTAGAGCTGACCCATTTAGGCTGAGCTTTTTCAGACCCTGGAAGGATTTATTTCCTTTCATTGTCTGTAACGGGAGACTACATAACTAACTAACTTGTAGAAACATTTGATAAAGTGAAACTTAAACTAGGTTGAGTAAAAATACTATTTTTCCTGGTGAAGATGCAGCTTCTGTGGTTCTGGATCCTACCCATGCTGGTCATCTAGATTCATGAGTGTAGGTGGCTAGAACTGCTTGAGATGTTTCTGATCTCAAACTATGGAAATGTTGTTATATATAGTTATTCCTCTCATTGTACTCAATTTACAAATAGTGTAGAAAATTAGGTAGAAAGTCTGCTGCCAGGAAATCATGCTCCATGTTGAATTAAATAGCTTTTAGACTGCCTTATAAAGAGATATCATGTAATTGCTATTTTCTTTTTTGATTGCAATCTCATTCCTTGATTCTTGTATGGTATAGTCCAACTTTATGTAAAACTTGACTCACATTTTAGAGATGACAGATTCAAATTTTATTAAAATTGTGTAGCTTGAAACAAATTTCTGCTTCGCTTACTGAACAAGATCTACTGGGAAGAACAAGAGCATAAGAAATATAGGAATATTTTAAGAAAATAGAAAATATTTTTGTATAAATAGAAAATATCTGTGTATCAATGTCCATGCAGGTAAACATGTTTGTATGTAAACATAAAATTATACATACTTTTAACAGACTGCAAATTTAAGAATTAATCAGGTTTAATCTCAAACGATTACAAAAGACTAATAACTGAAACTGTATTTCTGCAGACTTCTTTCCTAATTCTAATGAAAGTATGAGCTTTGTTGTTATGTATCACTTTCTACCTGAAAGAAAGACATAAAACCTGACTGAGTAGCCTTAATTGAGAAAAGACTTGAAAGAGGTCTTTTCTGGTTTAAATTGATTTTCTTTTTCTGGCTAAACAAAGGGAGCAGATTGCTGTGTTACTACCTGTAAAACAGGTTTCATGTCATCTGATTTCAAGTGCTTGCAGTATAACTTCCACTACTGAGCTGTCAAATCACTCATTAAAGCAAATTGAGTTTAGACTGAAATTATTTTGTCTGCCTGTTAGCAAGTGTTTCAGCATACTATGAATTGTTCCCAACCTTCATTGGCTGTATTAACCCGGGGTACAGTTAGTTGCCTGTTACGTTGTACCTCTTAGGATAACCAGGATTATTGCACATGGTACCCACTTGTTGGCTAGAAAGGCATGTGCCTATTCTAGGTCCCGTTTCTCATTAGCAAGCCTAGTGTGGGTATCTGAGATGGGATTCTTGGAAGAACAGCATAGATATCTTATTTAAGCAACTTACTCAAGCCCCAGCTTACCACTCTCTATAAAGGCCTTCTAAAATGCCTTTCTGTCCTGGTTTGGCTGAAACAGGACTAATTCTCTTTTCAGTAGATTTTCCTTTAGATAGGTTTCTTCTAAGTAGCTGCACCTTCTGAAGCTGACTATATGTTTTTCAGGCAGTGTTTTTAGAAGTGATGGTGCTTGATGTCTGTAGTTGTTGCTGGGGTAGAAGTGGGATTGTTATGCAGAAAGGCCCATGTTTGTGCTTGTTCCTATGTGAATCAAAGTCACTGTGGGGTCTTTTGTGGTCCACATGTGAGGAGGCATAAAAGGGTCGCACCTGCAGGAAGCTGCAGACAGGGCATGTGACCAAGAACTGAGAAATGAAGTATGGCATCCCATACATGCGGATACTCAATATAAAGCCAAGGGGATCACCGGAGTCAGCTCTCTTTCCTTCTTGGCTGGCATCCTTGTGGGACTCTGCTCTCTCTCCTACCACCGATCCCAGTCCATGTATTCCTGCATCCAGTTCCTGTCTGCTGAGTCCAGCCCAGGACTTGGGGGTGACTGCCCTGCCATATGAATACTGCAACCTGTCGTGGCAAGTGGCCCCACAGTCACCATTGAGAAGATCAGTATTGGTTTTGTATATTTTTATTTCTATTATTAGTAGTATTAGTATTAATATTATTATACTCTTTTTCATTGTTACTGTTTTATTAAAGTTGTTTTGATTTTCCAGCCCATAAGTCTCTCTTTCTTTTCTCCTCTCCTTCCCCTTCTGGGAAAGGATGGTGTTAATAGCATCAGCCATCTGCTTTAACTGCCAGCCCAGCCCTAAACAGGGACAGATTCTCAACATTTAGTTGGTGATGTTCCCCCAATTTTAAATACCTGGAGATAATATGACTGTTGTATTCCATTGATTACACCAAACCAGACCATTATGAGCAATGGATGTGGGACGCCTCTCAGAGCTCGTGAAACTCTGAGGTTTGTGAAGTTCAGAGGTTCATTGCTGAAAGCAGACATCAGAGTCTGGGCCAAAAACCCTTCACTCCTCGAGTCTCAACCCTCACCCGCTGAGAAATGCCAAGGTATTTGAAGGGAGTATTTCACTGAACTTGAGGGGAATTTTTCTAACAATTATATCTATTTTTATACATTTATTGCTTTATACATATAACCCTGTATCTCTCTCTCTCTCTATTTTTGTGTTCATGTGTATGCAGGTGTGAATCAATTCAAATAGCCTATAACAATTTAAGTCACTGCTGGGATCGTAATAAATCCTATTGAATTACTTAGTAGATATTAAATTCATCAATGACTAAGTACTGTTAAATGAAGAAGTACTGCTAAATCCTACTGCTAAATACCTCACTCTTGGTCTCTCTTAGACATAAACCGTTGACCAAGTCTGGGACTTGGGGTGGATCCAACTGCACCTAGACTCCTCTCTGAAGGAGTTTAGAAAGCAAGGAGGTCTACTCTGAACCTCGTGATTCAAAGGGAGACTCTCCCTTACCTCTTTTATATTTGGTCTCTGTGTGAATCACTCTAGCTCGATTCTAACTTGATTTTTCCTGTGTGTATTCCTTTCATCTAGTAAGTAATAGAGTGAACCTTGCCATCAAACTCTGTTAAGTTGTACTTTTATAAATTAATATTAAAGTAATTTTTGCTGATATCTTTGATGGTGATTCTTTGGGCGACCGTAAACCACTCATTTGTGACAACTTGCTGCAAGTTTTACAGGCTTCACTGTATCATATACGAAATTATGGTAAATCAGAAGGCACATTTTCACTAGTTTCCCAAAGCATCCAGCAGCAACTGGGCAGGACGTTAAAATTCTCCATGTGTATGGTGCAACTCCTGCATTCTGTCATGCAGTTCTCAGATCATGTTTTCTGTCTGTTTGCTGTTCCTTCAGTGAGGAAATCTCATTTGATTCCTG
This sequence comes from Cariama cristata, assembly GCF_000690535.1. NCBI lineage: Eukaryota > Metazoa > Chordata > Aves > Cariamiformes > Cariamidae > Cariama > Cariama cristata. The sequence continues at coordinate 12,903 of NW_009628165.1, forward strand.
ATGGATGGCCATGTAATTTTCAAACACCAGCATAGTGCATTTGTGTAATGCCCTCATCCATTTAAATGCAAGAAGACATAGACTGAGGTGAGTTATGTACCTACCAGCCATTGAAGAATTAATTACTCGGACAATGACAAAGATTAAAAGCAGATTTAGTGAAGTGGACTTTTATTTGGGTTACTCAATGGCTTAACTATGAAAGAATGAACATAAATTCTTCCCATTTTGCGGTTTAGACCATGCAGTGCTTACTCAAGTTGACAGCCATGTGTCTGCCTTAATTGTTCTGAAGGAAATGGTCCTCATAAATATAATTTGGTAGGATTGCTTGTAAGTAAGATGCTGATCCTTTTCCACACTTTGATTGTCACTTTATGGTGTATATATACAATCATGTGAGTTTAAATACTTGCAGGGTAAACTGTTATTCTACAAGGATACAAGATCTGTGTTGGTGTATTCCTCTCCTCTGGAAATGTGACAGCATTTTGCTGGTTTCAGATAACAATACTCCTCTATGTTACTGCACTTTGACACTGTCAACTTTCTATTTTTATATATTACAGCTGTCTGAGCCTCATAGGGTAGAGATTTTAACATGTCCATGCCTGATCAATCCGTGACCCTTCTGCTCACACAGCTAGCAGGGAAATCAATTAGTGCTATTTGCCACAGTGTTTTCTTGTGACAGGGATCTTGCTGACAATATAGTCTATTGGTAATCACTATTCAAGTTTAAAAACATCCAGCTTTGTTCTGGGCCTGGGATTTAAAGAGCCACTTGAGTTCTAATTTTGGCTTGTTTGATACTACTGCAATCAGGTCCTGGTGAGGAAATTGTATTTTAATTGATCTGCACTATTAGTAATAATAATAGATTTATGCAATTGTAAAGATCCAATTTGATTTTTAATGAGTCACAAATCAGGCAGTTAGTCTGTGCAATGTAGCCTCTGATCCCTGGATAGCTGCATTTCATTTCAAAATCATGGAGAATAAAATCTTAAGTTCTTCTCTAATAAGCTTCCTTCTGTTTATTCCCAAAGTATTTTTTTTTAATTTTCAAGAAGAATTAATTTTAGACTTCATCTCTTCTGTAACTATCATTGTGATAAAGACGCAACATTATGACCATAAAATTCTTTAAATAAATACTACTTATTTGTTTCAAGTTGCTAATATATTCCTGAGCTATTCATTTAAATACAGGTTGATAGTGACAATGACAACTAACTGGGGAACAAACCGAAATTTCTTACCTGGTGGGATGTCCATGGAAGTAGTCAAAAATCTGAAACAAAAATTTTCCCAAAAAGTCATGATATTTGACATTTGCTTTCAATCAGGAATGGATGAAAAAATAAACAACAATAAAAAGGAAATTTTATGTGATTTAAAAAAAAAATCATGGTAAATAAGTCTGAAAGAGATCCTGAATATTCATGTAGTCAGTTGCAGGAATAAGGTATTGCCCTGCACCCAGGAGGATCAGTGCTACTTAAAACATACCATTTGGAGTTTAATTTAATTTTTCTTTTAATTCATGTTTGATTTTGTATGCAGATATATACCTTATTGAGGAGAAGGTTGGGAATAATCCCACTCTAAATTAAAAAACCCTACCTTCCCAATAAAATTGTGTCAGATACTTTCAGACCACTGAAACTGTTTCACTCTCCTTTTTTTTTTTTAAAAAAAAAAAAAAGAAAGAAATGAAATCTTATGTTTTCTACATGTCTATGTATTTTTCTATAAAAGCATTTTTTTGATGGAGAAAATAAATCCCAAGACATTCCCTCTGAAAGTTTACTCATTGACTTTAATTATCTGTGTGCTTATAGCTGGGATGCTTTCATCCTTCCCTAATAGTCATTTGAAAAAAAAAAAAAGAAAGTTTAAGCAGAAAAGATGAACTTTGAATTCCCAGAAAGCATAACTTGCTGTTGTCTCTACTCAGTTTTCAAAACTGTGAAAATCGTTACCATTCCCTTCCTCAGGCCTCCTATGAGCTCTGTAACAATGCTGGTTGAGAATGGATGGAAAGGTGGTGGGTCAGTTTGTCATTAAGTCAGATACCTGCACCCCTCTTCCTTTTTTGGGGGATGCTCCAGGCCACTGAGATCTTTGAAAACATCTGCCTCTCAGACCCAGGTTGTCTTTTTGCCCTCTCTCAAATTAGGTCTGTTGGAAGATAGTTTTGCAAAAAGTCCCACTATTTATAATGAATCCTGGCAATGGTTGGTCAGTTCTGTGGCTCTGAATGTACACACAAAACTTATAAAGTGTCCTTTTACATAAAAATTCTTAGGAATTAAAACAACTGTTTTATTATTGTTTAAAACCAAAGTGCTTTCTTTTAGGTGTACTTCTTGTTTGGCATCTACTGCAATAAATGAGCAGAGAAGGCTTGGTATTTAGATGGCGGCAAACCTAGATTTCATGTTTCCATGTGCAAATACGCAGAGTAACCCCTCTTTGGCACGTCAGTTAAGCTTTTACTTTTAGTTGCATTAAGACTTAAGTAATGTAGCCATATAAACTAAGTAGCGCTAAACCTTCCTCAAACAAACAATTGGAAACACAAACTACTTGAAATAAAGAATGTATAGGGAATGATGACTGAATGAGTTAGTTTTTCCCTTTAAATGGACTGTTGATCTTCTGTGTGAAGATGCTTAAATCAACATTGTGCCAGAAACTTCACGTAAATTCCCATGAACTGTCAGGGTGGTCAATCCAGGAGTGCCTGCTTGTGACTACCAAGCTGTTCTGTCAACCTGAATATGTAGCAGTGCCTCTATTGACTTTCCAGTCCATTCTCTGCCCTCTTTTTATACCACAAGCTCTTCAGAGAAGTGACAACCTCTGATGATGTTTATGCACGGAACATCACATAATGCAAGGTTAGTTCTGGCCTCTAACGTTTTTAGAATATAAACAATAAACAGCTGGAAGAATTGGATAAGTTAGAGAAATAGCATTAGTTCCACAGGAGAGAGAGCAAGTTTCTTTCTGAGCTCAAGTTTCAATATTAATAAATTTAATCTGACAGAATGATCTACAGGAGACATAGGATCAATGTAACCTTAATCTTGACTAACTCTGACCAACAGAAAACATGATTTAGGAAAGTAACAATTTGGGAAAGAAACTTATTTCTGCTTTATGATTAATGTAAAGCAATAGATTGGTATTTCAAAGTTTGTTAATTTTTCCTGGCTAGAGTAAAATGTTAAAATATACAGGCTGCAAATTATTCCTATTTTAAAAAAATTATCAATTACTTACTTTGTGATTTGATAAAGATTATACCATTTGTTGTTGCTAACAAAACAGGTTTTTTTTGGTGTAATTTACTGACTTAGGACAGCTCAGCAGAGATACAACATCTGGTTGCTCAGTGAAGTCTTGCATTTCACGCAACTTTCCACCTGGGTTGACTAAAAGATATAAATCTAAACTTGGTAAACATCAACCACTGTTTCTGTGCCTGAGAAATTAATTTCCAAACTGCTTTGTAAGACTGTACAGCAATCAAAAGCACACACAGGCAGCAAAAATAATATTGGTTCGGTGCATTATACTGGCAGCAAAAACACTCACCTCTAACTGTTCTGCCTCGGATTTCATTTGAGAAATATGCAAATATAAGGTTGTTAAAATAACTGATTGCAGAAATATGGAACATGTAAGGGTATTAGCCTTGCTGTCCTGGCTAAATTCCAGTTCATGTAATTAAATTCCACCTACCTAAATTCTCTTGTTGTTTTCTTCACTTTCACTTAAACTACAGATATTTATTTTGCTTCTAAACAGTGTGGCTTTGTGAGTGTTTAAGCACCTCGTTGTATGATTTCTGTAAATAATAGGATGCGCAGAGTTCTGTCGACATGAATGTCTTCCTAAACTTATGATAATTACCATAAAGAAATCTTGGTATGTCCACTTGTGGCAACTTAAACATCCTTTTGATCCTAAGACAAGAAAAGACTGTGATATGAGTTTTCCAGGAAAATACATAACTCCTTCTTACCAGATGTAGAAAAGAGGGAATTTTTGTTCATTTTCCTGTGTGAGGAAACGGGTACGAGAATGCCGTAATACCTGCACTAACCACCTGGGGGCACTTTTAAGATTCAGAATTGAGGATTCAGGTGCTGGTTTGGAACAGATCTAGAAAAGAAGAGTTTTTTGATGCTGTCATTGAGCCAATTTTGTCTGAACTGGAGGGTAGTGTCTCATATTTTGAAACCAAGGGAGAACAGTTTTACTATCTCTTCGATAAAAGCGTTGATAAGAGAGGGGTTTATCTTGTAATTATATCTGGCTGCAGATACAAATCTATTTCAAAATCCTTCCTCTCAACACCATTCTTAAGAAATTCTGATCATAGACGAAGCAGCTTAGATCTCTTACTTTTTATTAAAGTGTTATGAAGCTGGTGAAAGGACCCATCTGAATGAAGAATAGTTTAAAACTGTTAAATAAGAGAAAAACTATTTGTTCGTAGATTGATCATTTAGTCTTTCAACTATTTGAAACTCTATTCCATCCGCTCTTGGTAGAACCATGAAATTTATATTGGTGCTGTCATATTAAATGTTGTATTAAATAGGTCAATGTCTAGTGCCCGGTAGGAGGTATCTAAGTCCTTATCTGCAAACAAAAGTTGTTTACACTTAAGTATCTACATTTAAAAAGTGGCTTATGTAAATCAGAGGAATTCTTCTGTACAATGGCAATACAGTGCCTTTTGATTGAAGCACTTTTCATGGAGTACTTTCGCTTTCAAAAGTGCCAACTGAACCCAGGAACTGGAACTGAAAAAATAATTTCAGACTCTACAACAGGTTTTCAGAAATTTTGGGTATTTAAAACTCAATGGCAGTCCCTTCTGGGAAGTTGCTTAGCCCTGAACCCTGTTCTTTGACCTAAATTTTGACTTCACATTTGCATTTCTACCTGGAGCAATGCTCGGAGCTATTCCTGCCAATTCCAGACTCCTTTTGCACTACTATAACCATGAAAAAGATCTTTAAGAGTATTAGGCTTCCTGATTTGTAAACTAAAACTCATGCTGAGTTATTTGCAGATTTAGAGTCTATTATGCAACAATGTGTAATATGTAATCGTAATAATAGCAGGTTTATTTTGTCATTGTAAATAATGTTACTGTCAGGCACCACTATTTAGGAATATTTCTGAAGATAAGGGTAGCTGTATGAACCTTCATTTCCATAGTTTTCATGTGGTATTTCATTCTCCTTTATTTTTGCCACAGAGACATAAAAATACAGTAAAATGAGGTTTAAAGTTTTGAGGTTAAGCGAAGTTGCAATAAAAGCGATTTTCTGTGTCTTCACATTTATTTACCAAAGCAACCAACTTTCTTATTTCTAGTACATATTTTACAGTTGACATACTTAATCTCTGGACCTCCTAATTCCAACAAAATCAATTTTTTACATTATACTATAGATTTGCAATAAATAGGAGAACTAATTGGCTTGAAAGAATGCATTAGGAATATACTATCGGGTCATTAATCGGTGTCTGAGTTTCTAGAAATTGAAAAAATACTCTGCTGACTTGTAAACAACATATGAATAATAAAAAGAACGGAGACTAGGATGCTAAGATAAAACTGTCATGCACTTACCATCCTGACATTTAAAGAATACGTCAACAATTTAAAAACTTCCCTTATAACATTGATAAATTTATTCCATCAGGACTATCTTAGAATCTCAGATTGCTGACACTTTTCTGATTATGCTAGCCCTCTGAAGGATAGAGCTTCCTGTTTATTGTTTTAATCACTTTAGAGAAAAATAAGCCTGTTTGTTGCATATAAGAAAGACCCTGCATTTTGTTGGTGGGTATTTCTTTTCCTTCCAGATTTGTGGTTGATATTTGTTAGATTTTTTTTATAATCTTTGTTTTGTATCCCAATAGAAATTAACGTACTAATAGGATCAGAAGATTTTTCTGTTTCTGAAATTTTGATTTTTTAGATTTCTTCTTCTACACTTGATTTATTTGTCAAACATAAATGGTCCAACAACCTTAGATAATACGGAGACAAGTAAATTTTTGTAATCATGCTGCATACTGTATAAAGTAAACAATGCATTTCTAGACCTGCTCCCTCCCTAAATTTCATGCAGTCAGAAATTCATAATGTCTTACCTTTTTTGGACAAGTTATTTTGTATGTTAAAAAAAAATGCAGGGTGGGATTGTTCAAGATGCTTTAACATCTTTTTTTTCTCAATTACCTCATCACCATTCTTTCACATTTTTCCTTCAACAAAAACTCCATTGTAATATTTTTTTAAATAAATCTGGAGTATTTTGTGTTACTTCTATAAAACTGTACTGATTAATTAATGCAAATTGGAATTTAGCTTCTAGTGTGCACCAGAGTTATTACAGGATTTTGCATTTTGAAGGATAGTTCTGCTGGCCTCTACTAAAATTAAGGTCATATTGTGCTTGGTGGTAGCTTTAATCCTTGTGCCTATAAGTTATAATGCAAATGGTGGAAGCAGTCAGAGTAAGATCAAAAAAGAGTTCAAATTAGATTTATAAGGCTATAAAAAAGCTCAGTAGGTCTACCTCTGTGTGACTCTGCACAAGAATGCTCCCAAGTGCCTCTATGTGGCCAGTAGACACAAATGCTGGACATGTATCATCCCTTCCCGCTCCCCGGTTTCTACAGAAATAAAACCACTTGAAGGTAGGAGAGATGGTATTTCATAAATGCCCAGATGGGAAAGTATGGTGGTAGGATGCTGCAAAATGGACTAGTTTGAAGGTACAAGTGTAATTTAGGAGACTAAGGAAATGAAACTGAACACCACAACTGACTGCCAGGGCTCTAGTTTCTCAAGGAGACAGCTGGTCATCTGTCTTTATTTTAACCTTTAAACAGGCTGATTAAATGGTTGTGATCAGTCACAAATAGTAACTTAAAGGTACCAGTTCTTATATTAATAAGCATTGGCCTCTGAAAGGCCCATTAAGCTCTTTTTCAGCACTGTTATAAAGCAACATATTTCCCTGTCATAACCATACTCAGAAAATTGCTATTATTTTATCCTACTGTGATAGCATCAACAATACAATAATAATTGGCATGACAAATAATAAGACACAGTCTGAGAGCTCAGTCTAAGGCTTAGGATGTGTCAGGGTCGTAGGAAAAAACATAGCACCAATTCTTTTGTAAAACACATATTAGTTGTCCTTACTGACATGATTACTAGTTAATAGCTTCCTGGCACTGCGGCTGGAGTGATCATTTGGAAAGATTTGAAAGAAAAGAAAGCAGTAGCTTTATACATCAGTGGATTTTCTGTGACTATATTTGAAACAGGTTCTTGAAGACAAGAGTAAGCTTTATGAAGTAAAATTTTATAAAAGATCTTGAGAGTGAAGGCAAGAAATAGGATTTGGTTTATTGTTGTGGGGTTGCTTTTTGGTGGGACATTAACATATTACCTCAAACTCAGCAGGAGATATTAAAAGGAAAAGAAAAAAGAACGGAACTTCAATGTACGTGCCAAAGTGGTGTTTAATCCTAAAGCACATTTCTTTTAGAAGATGATCAAGATATTCATACAAATTTGACACTAATCAACAACTTCTGCATGTAAGCTCCCAACATGGTACAGCTTAGAGGTAAACAAAATTGCAGAGTAATGTAAAATCAGGCAAGATTTTAGAACAAGATAAAAAAGGATGAACAGGAAAATGTGCTAAATCTTTTAAAAATAATGTAGATTGTTCTAAACCCACAAGGACTGACATTTGACTAATAGCCATTGGTAGCTCTTTGCTGAGAGTGTTAGTCCACCAGTTTTTGCTGGACCACCCAAGTAACTAATTTATTTTTCAAAGAGACAAATCTAGTAAAAAGTTTAGGAGATTTTTGTTGTTGTTATTTTTTATTTTTAATTCCAGGATTTTGTCACCCTAAATTTTATTCAACTGGAAAATGTAGTTCTAGAGAAGAGAAGTGCTGATTCAGACCCTTCCAAGTTTTGAATCTGCTCTTTCCTAGAATCAAGTAGATGAATAATGTTGACACAGACTTTCTTATAAAACCACTGTATCTCAAAAAAGGCAGAGGAGCTATACTTTATGCTGGAAAGCAAATGAGAGAAGATTTCGTCTCTGATCACTGGCTTTGTAAACTATATTAAAAATAAACAAGAACAGAAAGATAAAGCAAAAATCTTAGGGTCTTAACAGATGGTGTATATTAGGCTATGGAGTACTTTTTCTTAAATGTGAATCTATTTTTCAGCTGCAAAATTCGGTAGAGTGTGGCAGGTCATCCATCATTGAAATGCTCATCAGACATGAAACAATTAGAGAGTGACTGCTGTCATGAAATAATGAAGCACTGATTGTATGCATCTGTAGCTGAATAATGAAATATAAAAGGAAGAAACATTGGAAAGTAAAAGTGAGTAAAGAAAAAAGGAAAAGTTTCCTAGTATAGCTCAAAGCTAGATCTTGTTTTATGAGCAGCTACTGTGTGAAAGCAAAAGAATGACTGCATGTCATTGTAACATTGCTTTCTTGACCTTCATGTTATGGGGAACCTATTCTTCTAAAACATTTCTTATTATTGGCACCATGTATTGGTTCTGCAATGCAAACCTGCAGTGACATCTGTGTGCAATTTGAACTTGAGCGTATAAACACAGAGATTCAGGCAGATTCATCAGTAGTATAGCCAGAGTTCTGGAAACAAGAGCTATCTTCATCTTCTTTAAGCTCCTCTTTCAAACTGTCTTGTACTCTGACACTTACAAAAATAACCCAATAACTTCATGTAGAGGTGCCTGAGGAATTGAGACCACCACCTGTGACTGTTACCAACATTGCCTTTTTGTTTCTCCGTCTTCATCAGCTTATTTTTGATCTCAATAGATTTAATTTTTTTCTTCTTTTTATTTATTTTTTTTTTTTTTAAATGAGAGATCCCAATATCAGATGGACCCTCCTGGACCAATGACTTAGAAATAAGGGTAAAAAGATTTTTCTTTGAAAATTCCTTGTGTCCTTCTAGAATCAAAATAGCTCACAGACTTTTAATATTAATAAGAAAATATCCTCCTAAAAATGTCAACGTCTGGTCAGCCAACACCAGTGATTATGCCAGATGTTTTAAAGAAACTGACATGAGAACAAGAGGAAATACTTATTAGAGGAGGTGGATGTGTAACAGCTAGGTTTAAGATTAAATAAGGATGACTGTTGTCTGCTCTGACTCAAAATTACTGACTTAAGAAAAAGACTATGCATAAACAGACTGAAAGGTGATTGGTGCTAGTTGGACTGATTTCAATTTAAGGTCTCCTGACACAAGTACAAGCACACTGCATACTCTTGTATACTCCGTACTATGCTGAGTATAACATGTTGAAGCTTAATTATTTATGAATAAAGATATAACAACAACACAGTTTTGCCCCTGTTTAAAATGAATCAGTTTAGAAGCAAATGTCCTTGTTGTTCAACCATGAACAGTCATTGAATGATTGGTCCTTGATAGAAATATGTTCTGACCACCCACCTGTGATTTCATTATATGAAGAGACATTCTTTTATGTGAGAATAAACAGATGAAATTAAACCTGCAGCATCATGAGCAGATGCTACAACATTTGACCGCTTATTAGATTTTATCACATGATAGTGTCCAACTTACCACAGAACTTCTGGGTATGAGTCCTTCCAGTCTTCCACATATCTTTGGGAATGTATCAATTTGTGAATGTGTATTAAAAAAAGAGACTATTTGCTTCATTTGAAAGAAAAAAAAAAAGAGAAAAAAAGAAGAAAAGAGAAAAGAGGTTTCATTGTTGTGAATTCTGGATGATAAAGGCACTTGCAGGGAAAGACACTTGTTCCAGATATATAGAGTATTTTAGTAAGGAACATAAATGCCTATCTTAAGTTTGTAGATGCAACTTGCAGGGTCTTGGCACTGATGTTAGAAAAGGTCTCAGATTTTTTTATTTGCTTATTTATTTTGAAGTGTCATAGACACATTTTTTTATTGGGCTTTGGAAGCTTTACCCTCAGTCACACCTCCCGCCTGCTGTCGAGAACTCTGTTGCTGTTAGAAGGATTTCCTTCCTTAGCTCTCTGGTGGGTGGTTACTAATGTACATTAGTGTCTTATCTACATAAAATAAAAGTATGTGATTAAAGCAGCTTAGCATTAAGCCATTGATGTGATTAACACTTCCCATTTACATTGTGGTTTTATACTGTATTAAGTCTTCATTGAGAGAGTGTTAGTTGCCTTTTTCGTAAGAAGATTGGTGATTTTTTTTGGCCATGAGCCAGAAGTTTGAACTAAAAGTAGTGAGCGCTGCTCTTGCTAATCACTGTGGGAATCAGGATCCAAGAATTTTGAACGTACTGTATGTCTTTTCTGCTGACCAATTACATCACTTACTCGTACATCTTTTTCCTCTGCTGTAGAAAGAAGGTTGTTAACACTGTCATATCTCAAAGAGGCAATGATGTGACAGGTCATTCATTCATACAAAGGAAAGATGATATAAATGCTGGCTTGATTATTCTTATCCTAATGTTCTGTGGAAAAGAAAGAATGTTCTGTTTACTAGGCCTTCTGGTCTCTCTCTCCAAGAGATTAAATAAATGGCTTGTAACTATAGTGACCTGAAACCTGTCAAAAAGATAATGAAGTGGGGCTTATTAAAGTATTAGCTTGGTTTTTTCATGATTCATTTGGGAAAAAGGTGCACACTCTCTAGCTCTGCTTGGAGTTTGGAGGTACCACGCCACCTATTCATCACCTGACTAGATAAGGTTCGAACCACATCTCCACGGCTCAGTCTGCACTGTAAATATGCCTATCAGTTAAGAGCTTCCATCACTGTGAAGTGATCAGAAATACCACCAAACAGAGAGGCTACTTTGTCCTTTCCTCTTGTCATATGTTTTTTGTTTATTTGTTTTTCCTCCTGCAAGTCTGCCATGAAAATATGTAGTTCAGAAAAAAATGAGATCAAATAGCCTGATTTATTCACATTTCCAAAATACAAAGTAATTTAAAATTTTTTTATTAAAAAGAAATCTAGGCTTCTCATTTCAGAAGACCTCTGGTTGTTTCTGTTAGTAAGCCAGTTTCATTCCTAAAACCAGTGAGGAGGAGGCTGCAGTAATTTTTGCAAGAAACCTCAGGGACCATACCCATCAATTCTTACTGAGCCAAAACCAAAGTCCCAACCCTTTTAATTTTGCATTTGCACAGGGTACTTTCAAAGAAGCATTATGTTTTGATTCTTGTATAAGCATGTGTACCATTTCTGCTGTCAACATTTGGAGCTAGTTTTTGTCATCTGAAAATGCCTCTATGGGCTTCTGCTCAAAATTTCCTGTAGAACTCACACCCAAACTCTGCTAAGATCACAATGCTTCTGTATATTTAGAAAAAGATGGCAAGGCATGCATGGCTTGTTTGATTAGGACCATGCTGAGTGGTTTTTGAAAAAAGTCATTCAGAGGTCATTTCTCCTTCAAGACATCTCTAAGCTGATAATTGCTGGAACTGGGCATGATATGTCTAGTGAAAGCTTACACTGCTTGTGACTTTTCCTGAAGCATCTGCTACTGATGATAACTGATGAAGGAGAAACATCTAACCTAGACTGACCAATATTTTAAAGCTTTTTACTATTTGGAATGGTGATAGAATCTTACCCTTATTATGAATTCAAGTGATAATTACGACCCCCCCCCCATGCCATATGTTTTAAGCATCCTTCTTTCAATTCCTAGGTTTTAAATAGAATTTTTAAAAGTATTTGTCCTAATTTTGCATGAGGATTATTCAAAACTGAGTCAGAAGATTCAGATTTGATACTAGGAAATAATTCTCTGCTGCAAGTTCAGGACAAACACTGGGACAGGCTTCCTAGAGAGGTAGTCAATGCCCCATGCCCATCAGTGTTAAAAGGGTATTTGGACAATCACCTTAATAACATATTTTAACTTTTGGTCAATCTTGACTTGGTCAGGCAGGTGGACTAGATGGTTGTTTAAGGTTCCTTCTCACTGAACTATTCTATTCTATTCTATTCTATTCTATTCTATTCTATTCATTTCTATTCTATTCTATTCTATTCTATCCTATCCTATCCTATCCTATCCTATCCTATCCTATCATATCCTATTCTTTTTTTCCTCCAGATTGACTGTTAAGATACAGGTGAACAAATACAAAATCAAAATATGTCAGGATACTATTTCTGAACAGTATTAATTGTTATTTCAAGTGCTTTTTAACCATTTTGAAAGAGAATATTCTGCTTCTAAAATGACACATTCTAGGTAAAATAGCTTCTGTCTTTTGTTCAGTCTGAGCTTATGTGATGATGATGAGAATGTTAATGCAATAATTTACAGTTGCATTATCTTTATGGTTGTATATTATAATAACTTAATGGAGCAGAAATGCATTGCAGATGGACAGATAAAGACTGCCTGTGAAAATTAAAGAGAGGGGAAGTGGAATGTCTTTGAGTAGAGAATGTACTGTGCTGGAAGGTAGATTATTCATGAATATTAATATAAGTAGTGGGTCTTTTTACCTGTGTTTCTTTCCATATTCCATGTTTCACACATGACTTTGCAAAGCCACATTTTAGGTAAAGACAGTACGATAGCTGTGAGCATGGATGCTTTTCACTCATTAGTAGTTCACATAGACACAGCTATTTGTTCCCATTTTTGTTACATTCAGAAAGACGTCAGAATTATCCCTTCTCTTTTTTTTTCTCTCTTTTTTTTTTTTTTTCACCAAAGTGTGTCACTGGATATTTAGCTTCTGCCAAGACATGTACAAGACAAGCAGGTACAATATCAATTTAATTTAATCTCTGCCAGGATGATGCTGTTAAGACTGGACAGGGATTGTTGTCAGTTGTTGGAAGTGCTATGCCCGGGAGAAAAGGAAGGGAATATGACAAAGCAAATGTCATAAACTGTTTGAATAAACTAAATTATGGTCGAAGATTAAAGGGAAAAAATATCCTAATAGCTCTGTTACAGTCGCAACTAAAATCTCAGCCACATGATGAGGTAGTGAACTTGTTTGGTTCTCTACACAGAGACGTATCTGAAGACAATCTTTAGACAGAGTGGTAGATGAAGAAAGGGTCAGAAGTCAAGCAATTTGCAAAAAATCACAGATTTAATAAAAAATATTTGTGAAAGGAAATATAGAAAAGATTTAATTTGTGATATTATACAAATCAAATAGAAAAAGGAAGTCAGGTTTCCCAAATTTCTCTTTAGCATTCCACTACTTTATATCTCCATGCATTTACTAACTATTTATTACATATAGAACAGTTTCTACATTTATTTCCATCAAGTCATGATTTCCTATGAATTCAAGACCTTCTCAAAACTCTAACCATATTGCATTGTATTCATGCCAACAGCAAAATCAAATAGTTGTTTAATATATTTACCCTGAAATTCCTTTACAATAAATATCCCATGGGACTTGCTATACAGTCCCCTAGAGAAGTTTATGAAATTCTCACTGATACTGTTTTTTAGCATTAAATTATAGTCTTTAATAATCACCTATTGACTCAAATTTCTTAGATTGTTTGGTCATTGAAGAAGAATAAACAGCCATGGGACATGTATGAGATGATTTGATTGACTTATCAGGAGGGATGGGTCATGCAAAAAAAAAAAAAAAAAGTGTTATGACATTGTTAGCTCTATAAGTTTTAAGTTTGAATAATTTATGATAGCTGTCCTCACAGCTGAATGATACTAAGTTACATGTTGTGATTAGGATAGTATTCACACAAATGACCCTAGTTTATTAATGAAAAAAAAAAGGTTGTTTTATTTTCTCTATATGTGATGTGCAATGCATACTCCAGGGCTTCCTTGTGCTTTAAGATAATCTTCAAAAGCATATTTTTGCCGAATTTTCTGTTAGACAGAACAGTTCTCCTATTTGTATAAACAAATATTTAAGAATTTGAGGAATAAAAAGTTAGGAAAGGAACAAATGTCAAGTGAATTTCACCTCAGAAGTGATAACTTTTAGAAAAATTAACACTTACAATAAAGAGTTGTCTTTCTATTCACGGGTCTCAGCAATTAGTATTATGGCAAGAGAAAATTCACATATGAATTTCGGGTCTGACGAGCATGTTGTGCTGCAGGAAGCATTAAGAGATAGTCATCAGGGACTTCAGGTAAAATGCTCTCAGAATTACCTTATAATGAGTGAATGTAGCAAAGTTGTGTTCTCTCCAACAGTGTGGCACATCAAGATTTAGCCACTAGGCACAGAGGAAAAATCAGGTCTCAGACTTTATTCCAGGAGTTTGCTGCACAAACCAGAGTGAAAACATCGTCAACAAGAAGGATAATGAGTGGCTAACCAGTTTGCTGAGATTCCAAACACTTTGGAGTGCTGAGGAATCAAAAGGTGTTTGCTGAGATTTCAAAATGAAGCAGAAAATGAGAAACCATCACTTCTGGGGCTTGAGAGTCTAGATTAGGTCTTCTGCAGAAAGCCTATGCTCTGCTCTTGATACTGAGAAATATGAAATTTACTACAAAGAGAACAAACAAAAGTCATAGGAACCAGGTTTACTTTTGTTGCAATTTTTCTAATCCAGAGAACTATGCCATAACAGGGATGAGTTTCACATTCTTGCCAAAGGGAGGTGAGATTCTTATAAATATAAAAAGAAGAGCCCCACATGTATAAGGAAGTTTATATAGGCTTAGAATTTGTCTTGTAGTACTTTCTGGATTTTATATATTTGGATGATATAATATACTAGCAGAAACAACATTCATTTAAACATATAGTGAAAAATTGTTCATAAATAATATCTTTCCTGTCACCAAAAGCACATAATATTCTCTCTTACTTAGCATAGGTTCAAGCAACAGAAGAAACTGAAACAAATTTTACAAAACAAAACTACAAAATATCAGAATAAGTAAATAGTGGCTGCCACAGGATTTTTTGTCATCTTAATTTTAAAAATACTCTGAGAGTTTGCTCTGGTATATGAAGGCAGTTTTTGCAGACACAGATTTTTTCAGAAGAACTGCTGTTGAACAAGAGAAGTATTTGGGGGAATATTAGGCGATGCTGCACACACACATGCTTGTACACAACACACACACACACTTTCTGTAGAAATACGACTTAGGAAATTGCAATTCGATGGAAAACAGTAAAATGCATCTATGTATTACAAACAACACCCACAATTAATGAATGGAAACATTGGTTTGCTGTGGTCCTAGCTCACTGCCAGGTGCTGCTGGCAGCTGAGAAACAAATTAACTCTTTCTCATTTCTAGTGCTGAGAGAAAGGAAGAGCACAGGAGCAAAGGGGCTTGGTGGAAGGGACAGTTGAGACCCTAAAGAAGTGAGTGGTTCTACTCATTTGTAGTTTTCTGATGACTCCAGAAAATTGTTATTCAGTTCCTTCATGGTTATAAAGAAAATCAATTATTCACTGCAATATTTTGTTATGTGAATTCTATACATAGTCCTCAGGGGGTTTTGTTCATTTTTTTTTTTTTTTTTTTTTCTGTTTGTTTGGGGTTTTTTACACTGGTCATTTACAGTTTCATTGCTAAATCATGTCATATTTTCTATTTCAGTAGGTCATAAAAGAAAGACTAAGAAAGTATATACTGAAGAATGAGAATTAGATTTATGCAGAGATTTGCTATTCCTGGGCAGAATTTGTTAATTTCCTTTGTATGACACTAAGCTCCAACTTGTCTTGGGGCTTAGCTATGCAAAGTACTTGAAATCCATGTCAATAAACAATCCATTTCTGCTGTTAAACAAACCTATTAGAAATCTCACTCTGTGGTGGTTGACTGGAACAGGGAATTCGGGGTGGGAATCATTTCATTTGTTTGTTATAAAATATATTGATCTACAGCTGAGATGGCTGTTTAGGCTTCCACTATGGTCAATGTAGTCTAATCAATACAGTCAATAGAGTTTAATGTGATTAATTTGGACAAATGTGTTTACTTTAGGGTGAGATAAACTTTCAAATCTCAAGTCTGTTGGGTTTATTGACTAATCCTCCACTGACTTGAAAAAGAAACTCAGAGTAATTTGGTCAGATGTCTCTACATTAAAGAAATCCATGGGTAGTTAAATGAACACTGGAGTTTGTGATGCTCATAATCACAGAGCTCATAATCTTTAGCAGGCAGATTTTCTGAATTACAAAGTAAAGATTTCTCCTTTTGAACTATGTTAGTTCTGGCATTGTAAACAATTAGTAGCAGGTAAAAAAATATTACATTGAATCTCAACAAAACTGATGCATTTGGGGAAAAAAAAAAAGTGTCTTTGTAACAAAGCTTGAGGGTATAAACATCTTACCTTTTACAGAAACACACAGTGCCTATACAGATTTCCTCAGAAGTACTTAACCTTGACTTATGCATAAATTGAACACTTCTTGGAATACAAAATATGAGAATTTTCACCACAGGCTACTCTTGCCTACTTCTAACAGGCATTGCTATTTCATATCAAGGAAAATAGAAATGGCTGTGAGCAGTCTGTGCTTAGCGGAAGATGGAAATAAGGTTTTGCCAAGGTTTTATTCCCAAGATAAAACCTGTCCCTGGTCCCTGTAATTTCTTGGGATAAAGGATGTCACAATATAAGTCACAAAAAGATCCTTCTCATGCTTACTTTCTGTGATTTTTTTAATCTCACTTTATACCCTCTGTCTTGTAGAAGAAACATTTGGTCTTGCTGCATTTTCTTTATTTCTTTCATATTATTATATGCCAGTTAGCTCTTCTTCCAGCTGAAGACTCTCAGTCTCCTTAACCTCTCCTGGAGTGGAAATCGTTCTGCAACTTTGATCATGTGTTACCTTTCTCTGTATCTTTTTTTACAGTTTTGTTATATTGTTTGCAATAAAATGACCATACATCTCTGCCAGCCCTATCCTACAAGAGCTTTTCAAATACACAATTCACTTACTAGCAATAAACTGAAGGACAGGTATTTATTTAGAAACTGATTTCACATTTCCTAATGGATGGTCCAGCTTGTGGTAAAGAACATTGACTCGGTGGTTCACAGATTTCCAAGCCAGATATATTTGCATAGGATCTGATCTCTTCCTGCTCCCATAAACATACCTGAGCACAGATTGCTTTCCCAGTTCCCCTCAGGTGGGACTCTGCTGTAATAGACCTTGAAAATAGTGCAAGAGCTGCCCAAGCCTCCATGAGAAGGTACTTCCAGAGCAGCTTTTGGGTAAGGATTTACTTCTCCGGGTACAGGAAAGAGTAAAGAAAACAGTTGCAAGAGTTCCGTGATTTACTGTTAGCACAAGAACCAGAACTCCTCTGCTCCTCTTGAATTTATTGAACAAATGAACAAAATCTATGCATCAGTTTCCCTTTTCAGACCATCCTAGGATTTGTTCAGTGTCTCTGGTGGAAAATTAATCCTTTGAAATCCACCTGGGCATCTCTTTATTTTCTGATAATCAACTAGCTTCTTTGGCTTAGGGCATTTAAAAGTATTTTCGTATGTCTTTTGCTATCCCTCAGCTCCTCAGCTCTTTTTCATATTTCTATGTTGCTGATTTTTCTTAGACAGAGTTGTTGAAAACAGTGTCACATCTATTAGAAACATTGATGTCCCACCAAGGTAGAATATGGCACAGATGGGCTCTGCTCCAGGATTTGTTGTCTGTTTCTATTACAAAATGAAGAATTCAACTCATGCTTATGACTTTAATCACAACAGCTACCCTAAAACATAAATTGAAAGATTTATTCTGAATTTGTTAAGAAAGATGAAAAAATGCAAAGCATATGTAATAGCTTGGCTTTTAAAATGCCAGTCTCCTGTTGGGGGTTTCAAGCAATTTAGACCGAGTTTATTGAATGAATGTCCCTTTAAATAGAAAGAATTTTAAAGAGATGATCTTTTCTGTGAAACAAAAATGTAAAAAATGAATAATTATTATATAACTAGGAAAATGATACCTTTTCTTCTCAGTATCATTTTCATAATTTACTTCATTATGAAGATTCCTCCTAAAAGGTGTTTAAATCTGTGTTATTTTCATTAAGCTCATCGCATAGATACATCTCCCCTAACTCAACATATACATACATGATATACTATAGTCCTTTGTAAAAAAACTCCACTTAGCCTGGACCCTCACGCCTCTTCGCTACATCATTCATCTGTTTTGCTGCCTCCTTGTACGATTCCTTCAGAGGACCTGGGATGAATTCTTTAAGACCTTGTGTTTAATGGCTACCTCTCTGAGTATCATGCAAGACTAACCTTGGTGGAAAGAGATGCAATATGTTCCTATCACAGAACGTAATCACTCCATTAAACTTTTTAGAAGCTATTGCTCCAGACTTAGTTTTATACTATGACTATTCATTTGCCTCTGCTTTAGTATTCTCATATTATAATTGCCATTGCTAACAATAAGCAATTGGTGGACAAAACCCTTCCTCTGACATTGACATTCAGAAGCAAGGAGACAGTGATCAGTAATTGCATGCTTTCCTTCTTTTTGCCTGCATTTTATTTATATTTTTACCCTGAAGAATCTTAATCGTCCATCTGCCAATTTCATAACAGTTGACATCTTCTGCTTAAGTGAGACACACTCTTGATCTTTGCTGGGAAGAGAGGTTAGAAAACACACTAAAAATAAAAAGCATCTGAGGATGGTTTACCATGTTAGCATACGTTTTCAGCTCTCATTTATGTCTTTTCTTGATTCAGCTTCAGTTTTGGGGAGGGAAATGGGTGTAGTGCTGCTTTAAAAGCCATAACCTTTGGAATTAAAACGAGTTCTCAGCATAAACTGAGCAATAAAAAAGCAATCATATCACCAGGCTGCTGGCCCTTATTATTTTAGCATCAGTGTGATGGGCTTTAAAAGCTTTAGACATGCTGGGAAAGTTAAATACATGTGTTCCATTTAAAACTGACCAGCATTTAAATACACAGACACCTGCCACGACAAGCAGTCAAGGGATTGCTCTTTCATTTTACAAATGGAATAAAAGTGCTCAGTAGAATGGCATGACATCTGTGTGGATATTTGTTTAGTTGCTACTGGTGTACTTAATGTAAGGGATTTAGAGTATTAGGCTCAGACAGCATACTGCAGACTCCGCCTCCCCACCGTGACTTGTCTATTCAATGCAAGATTTAAGTAGTTGAACAAAATGATCCTTTTGTCTAGCATGAAATAAAGAAGAAGTGTGTAGGGGTGAGATGGCTTGTCTTCTCATTTTCCCTTCCTGCAAGAAAACTATTAGCTTTGTTAGCAGCAGGAGCCATACAATGCATGCACTCTTGAGATAGTGGCACTAAGATCATGGGGGGAAAGAAAGAGATGGTTTTGTTTGCTGGGCAAATGGAATAAAAATTCTGTTTATCTGAGGATTTGAACAGAAATACTTGTCTCTATTTCATTTTCGATTGATTTAATCCTTTTTTGTGTTTACATTCAAGTTAATTTTGAATTGAAAACATACGTTGCATTGAAACAAGTCAATACTTTGAAAATACCAGAACTAAATATTCTAATTTCCCAGATATTTCCTCCCTTGAATTCACACACAACTACAATGCCCTCTCCACCCTGACCCCATGGCTTGAATTTGAGCACAAGTTCAGCCTTCCTAAAGGCATGAAGAGGTGTTGAACTTACTACTTAATGAAAATACTTTGCTCATGGCTAGATTTTTTCCACCATGATGGAATGAAGACACAAACAGAATAATATAAATTATTGCCAGTTGCAAGAACAGAATTCACCTTCTGTCTTTTTCTATGTGTTTTTTTTTTCCTTGCTCATTCTTTCACCTCCACCAATGTAAAGCAATTGCTGTGCCATATTGTTTAGGATGTGTTCCTTCCACTGGCACTGTTTTTTGTTGTTGAACATTCCTCATTTCAGTATCTTGATGTTAGCTCTTCCTTCCCTCTCCTCTTTTATTGACAGTTATTTAAGCTGGAAATTAAAAACTATAACAACGAGGGGAAGGAGTCATTTACACTAGAGGAATGACATCTGCTTTTAATTATCCCATATGAATAATTTGTCAGTGTCTCATTTCTGACCCTCTGTAAAAGGTGTCTAGCCTTTACTGTTTTACAAAGTAATGAAACCATTAAAGCCAATTTGGGCTATCATTTTCATGTTGATTTTCTTCCTTTTCTGATAAAAGAATCATCTGTAAAAAGACCATCTTCAAATTACTGCCACAACCCCAAGGTGAAAAAAGCAGTCTTCTTTGTGTTGTGTGTTACTGTTAATGCAATTTAAAGAAACACAAATCACAAAGAGTTAATCAATCCCATGTCCTTAAACATAAGTTTGTATCCTTGGATTATTGTATAAGAGAAATGTGAAGATAAAGGATTGTGCTCGATTTTGATGCTGCTAGACATGATTTTTCATGTCATAAAAGCAAGACAGTGCTTGCTTACGCCCCATGGATCCTATTTAAGTGTGTAACTCCCTACATTGACTTTTATCTTCTAGAAAGGAATATGTAGAATTTATATTAAAAATAAATTCCAGAACAGTCTGACAAAGAAAAAGAATCAAAACTGAGAGAAAGATTAAAAAAAAAAAAAACAAACCTCTTTTATGTACATACTTGCCCATAACTTAGTACCTGATCATCCCTCAAGATTAATGTTTTACTACTACTTGAAGGAATATTTCAGAGACCGGGAACTAAGAAAAAAACCAAAGGTTTGACTTCATTACAGAGTTAGTTAGGGTGATCTCTATCTGTGCTTGAATACCTGGCACCACACAATCCCCTACAAACACTGCTAGGATTTTCTGACAGTTTTCTGTTCTTTACTGAGTCATCTGTGACTCCATCACAGAAATGTGAGATGAGACGACATCAGACTTTCTGAGCCACTGGTGATGCCCTGGAGGACTGTCACCTTCTGAATGTTTTAGTCTGTTTCCTCAGTAAGAAAACTTGAATGGAAGCAAAAATCATGCTTTAACTTATAAATGTGTCAGCGAATCCAAGTTACAAGAATCATCAGATCGACGGAGACTACAGAAGAGTTAAGAGCATCCAGGCAGAGTGCAGGTAAGCCCTGGAGGTAGGCAGGCACTAGATGACTTGTCTGGGGCACAGAAAGTTAATGGAAGAGCAGAAATGTGAACAGGGTAGAGCAGGAAATTATCTTAATCTGTGTCCTCTTTGTCTATATTCTCCCCAGCCTCTCTCACTTCTGATCTGTGTCTTTTTTCAAGCGGCATCCTTGTTTTCATATCTTCAACAAATCATGAAAAAAATATAGCATGGCTCTGTTTTTCTGACCACTAGACTTTATTGAACACACAGCAAGTGTTTTAGCTAATTCCTTTTTGTCTCATCTGGGAGCAAGATATCCTAGGAAGACAGTAAAAATCTTTTTCTTCTTAAATTTTCTGGCTAGGATTTACTGATGACAGAAATCTAAATAAAAGGTTCAAAATTGTTTTGGGGACTTCTTTAGGTGTGAACTTGTAAATATTTTGAAAGTAATTTTTTCCTTCCTCAGGAAGTGTGGGAAAATTATATCAATATGAGTAACAGGGACACACATCTAACATTCTCTGGGACATGTCTGAGTATAAACAAGTGCATTAATACTGATTTGAAGGATACATCCATTCATATTTTAGTTCAAAAAGACAGTAATCATTAGTTGTTGATCAGTAACTGTACTGAGTATGACTAGGATTAATTTAACTGTCCCCATAGCAGCCCTCATAGTGTTGTGCTTTGTATCTGTACCTAGAAAGGTGTTGATAACACACCAATGTTTTGGCTACTGCTGAGCAGTGCTCACAAACATCAAGGCTGTCTCTGCAATCCCAATCCCTACCCAAGGACCTGTAGGCTGGGGGTGAGCAAGAGATTAGGAGGGGACATAGCCAGGACAGCCGACCCAAACTGGCTAAAGGGATTTTCCATACCATATGACATTGTGCTCAGCAATAAAATCTAAGAGAAAAGAGGAGGAGGGGTAGTATTCATTATTAAGGTATTTGTCTTCTGAATCGACTACATGCACTAAGGCTCTGCTTCTCAGGAAGTAGCTGGACATTGCCTGCTGATGGGAAGTAGAGAATAAACCTTTTGGTTTTGTTTGCTTCCATGCACAGCCTTTGCTTTTCTTTGTTAAACTTATTTTGTCTCAATCCATGAGTTTTTCATCTTACTTTTTCCCCTTGTCCCACTGCAGAGAGAGAGTGAGAGAGCAGCTCAGTGGGCACCTGGTCAACTATGGTCAGCTAACCATGATCAACCCACCACAATCCCAGATGAAATAGGAACATAACATTGTCATTCCATATCAGTCCAGTGTTTAGCTATTTAAGAGGCTGAAATGAGACAAGCGGAAAGAAATTAGTAGTGTGCTAATATTTCATCTTCAAAAACCTTTAGAATTCTAGACTGCTCACAGAGAATTGCATATATAGTCTTGTCAGTTCATGGTATCCCATGATACACTACCACTAGCTGTTCCAGCAGACTGAGATGCGTGCCAGTTATACTGCTATAGTACCAGCCAACCCATTACGTAGTCTGGTATGTACTGCAAAATGATAAGTCAGCTTCTGACCCACAACTAAATGGCTCATGCCTGAACCCACTGATTGAACTTATAAGAGCTGTTGAAGTAACATATTGATGAGAAGGTAACCATGATATTCAACAAATTGGCTCTTACAAGCCGTGTCACATAGTCTCAATTATCTATTTTCTACATCTAGTCTCTACTGAAGACCCTCTTCAGAGTCTAGAAGATCATGCAAATGAATGTCACAGTCTACTTCTATACCAGTAAAAGCCTTGGCAAAGCCTAAACATAGGACATGATTGTCTCTATCATTAAGTATTCAACTGTATGGATATTAGTGTGGTAATGGGTTCAGGATCAGAGTATGGTGTATATTAATAAAGAGGTAAGTCCAAGGTTCAAAGACTTCTGGCTCATATTTTCTCTTGAAATATTTCTTCTGAATTTGCTGCTGAACATACTTGTGCCAGTCTGAGCTTTGTATTTTAATTTTTTTTTTGTTTGTGATCAGCTAGCACTGCAAGCTCCTTTTCATTCTGTTGTTTTTCTGTTCTACCTTGCTTTAGAAAATTTATTTGAGCAAGACCTTACATTCTTTGACTCTACCTTCTCTGAATGTCTTCTGAGTACATTACCTTCCTCTCCTGCATCCAGCCCCCTTCTTTTTTTATTAAACATAGAGGAGATTTTTCTCAGCATCTTTCAGTGCAAACTTGTTTCTTATAACTTATTTGTTTATTCAATTTACACTCTGTAGTCATACAGAGACAGAATGAGCTGTAATTTAACGCAGTGAGGACTAGATAATTGCTTCCTTGTGGAGGTCTCAGGGATTTTTCAACATGAGAGCCTAGGACAGTACAAGGTAAAGGTGTTCTTGTACTTCTGTGTGAATATATACCCTATGCTTAAACTTAATAAAATTAGTATAAAAGTGTTATCTGAGAACAGAAGGCATAACAGTCCAAAAAAGGCATAGGCACAATCCCCAGGCCTGAACCAAAGCCACAGAAATTAATGAAAAGACTTCCGTGTGCATTGGATCAGACTGTAACCTAGTGAATAGCTGTGAGGTATATTTAATGCTGCCAGCACAGCTGCAAGAAGAACACACACAAAAAGTAAATGATGAAGGGAGAGTATTTTCAGCCTGGCATCTGGGTCTTTTGACTGCCATTTTAAAAAGGAGATGGGAGGAGCCTTGCAAAATGCTATGATAATTGGCCTCTTCTTGCCCCATTGAAGGCTATCTCAAGGCTTTAAAAGTCAAATTTCACCCATCTCTTTTTTTTAAATTTTATGTTAATTTCCAGTCAAATGAATTCAAGTAGCATCAATAATAGAACTCGGGACCTTCGGCTCTAGAAATAGAGGTTGTCTCCCAAAGGGCAAAACAGCATCTCTTGTAGCTCAGCCAAAAAAATGAAGTGATGCGCTCATGAACACAGCTTTTATATTCCATCTTGAAGAAGATATCAAATAAGTAAAGATCAGTATCAAGTTGAATCCAGTTAAGCAGTACACCTGCATTTTTCAGCTCAACTTCTCTTACACTTGGCTGGTATCTTACAAAAAATAAATTCAAAGGTATTTACTCCCCAGCAAAATTGGAGCAGGAACTCAGCTAAAAAAGCACAATGTTAGTGTTTACCTCCACTTGACAGCCTCCTCCAAGAGCCATCATTTAAAACAATATAAAGTAACTAGCCATAAAATACCTTACAGTAGAATCCATACTTATACACCTCCTTTTCAATTACAAATGTCACAACAATATAATTTGAGTAGTTTTCAAAAGTTTAAAATTTGATTGATTTAAAGATTTAAATTTAGATTAAATTGAACAACACTTCTAATTGAATTCCAAAATTTTAGCAGGAAATACCTTTGTGTCAGAGGCACTATAGTCAATGACTTTTCTAATACATATATATATATTAATTGGCTTACTGCTGTTTTAACTTACTTAATGTGTTTTTATAAGTGAAAGTATACTTTAGAATCTACATTGGATACATGTTTTTCTTCTTTCATATTATTTTCTAAAGGGTAGGTGCCAGCATTACTTCAATTATTTTTTTTTTTTAGTTGGTGGTTTCTTTAAAGATTCAATGGAAATCTAAGTTCTTCAAGGAGGGAATTAACTCTTGATATATGTTTGTATATGATCTCTACAAGATCCTTAGTGCTACTGTGTTGAAACACAAAGACAAAAGGTTTGAAATGCAACTGAAGTACCATCCCAGAAATAGATTATGTTCCTTGCCATCACTTTGCCATGGACATGTCATCTCAACAACAAAAATTCATTGCACAGAGTTAAAAGTTACCTCCACTCCTGTCTACAGGTTTTCTGCGTGGACTACAAATCACCCTGTCAACTGGGATGTTTGAAGCACAGACGAAAGCTACTATAAAAATCAGGATATTTTTAAAAATTAATGTGAAATACAGAAGAGGAGATCATAGGCTTGCACAATACTCTATCATTTCAAACTAACTCCATTAATAATGTCATTTAGCACACATTTTACAGCAGAAGCTACACCCACCAAGCTGTTCAGTGGCTTCTTGTCTTTCATCTGCCCGAAGAAATTGCTCAAGATGGGACTGCTTTGTTTCTGGATATTATTATTAATTCTGTTAATTTTGGGAAGGCTGTACTAATTCATTGAATATACACATAAAGCATCAACTTGAAATAGGTATTAGTTTACAGTGAATTTTTTCTCTGATTTTTTCTGCCTCAGTATGTAAATGACAGTTACATAACTTTAATCAAACAGCCTGCTCCATTGCTCCATTCCTACTCTATTACTGATACAAAGTTATTAGAAGGAAGCTTGGCCCCAGTCAGAACATCAAGCAGGAGGTATCAGTGTCCACAAATTTATTCCAACTTTATCCACAAAACCTCTTCTTCTACAGTTGTTTCTTTGTCTGTATTCTGAATTAACAACATCCTTTCTCCCCCTCAAATTCTGTTTGCAAAATCTGTTTATCTCTCTCTCCTGTTCTGCATTCTTTTCATATAAGCATAATTTCATGGAATCATATAAAAAGTAGTTCTTCTAGGGTTAGAGTCAGTATAGGGGGATACCTCTTTTCTGAGCAAATCATTACTGTACATTTACTGCACAGCAGGGTGACCTTTGAAGGATCACGCCTTTCCAGAGCTGGTTCTTTGTATCAGACAATGAAGCAGACCTATCTAGTGACCAGTACCTGTCTGCCTCTAGACCAGCCAGTTTTACAATTATTTTCTCTTTTTTTTTTTTAATTATTTTCTCCAGAATCTTAATATCATTATTAGTTTTTCTTCCCCTGATCTTGAGATGGGGTAATTGCACACTTCATTCTGACTGAAAAAATCTCCATGTTTTACAATTCAGTATGTGAAGCTGTGTCTGATACCCTATAATAAGACATAGTTTTGGATTTTTTTACTTTCTCTTCTTGCTCTGTGATTCTTTATCATCAGATGTTTATTCATGACACAACACTGTGTAATTAAAATTCTCCCTTCTCTTTTCCTCTTAATTAGAGTCTTACCTTAAATTTTCCCTTGCTTCTTAAAGTAAGATCAAGGAAAAGTGTGCTCTTTGAGACTACATCTACAAAGGGATTAAACACATGGAATAACATTGAGACTAGGTGCTCCAAGCGCTTATGCTGTAATGTATGAAAATGCAGTATGTTGCCTGAGAAGGACAACACATTATCTGAATGTAGGAACCCGGACTACTTGAAAAACTAATGCTTAGATGCCTCCAAAGCATGATTCAAAAAATTCTCATGAACTGAAAAGTCAACACCAAGACAACAAAGCCCCCTCCCCCCCGGCCCAGGTCTGTTTTCATGCCCTGCATGTCTGTAAGTCGTGGTGTAGAACTCTCTCCCCAGGATGGTCAGCTATGTGAGCAAGGACAGCTCAAGCAGTTAACAGGGCTGCTACCTGCCTTGTGCAATATATTCTAATGCTTATAATACTTGGAAAGTGTTAATGGATTTTGTGCTCTACCTGAGGGCATTTAGTTGAGCTTGAATAGATGCCTCACACTTTCCTACATCACTGCCCCTGGAGTTAATGAAGTCAAAGCACCTGCCTGCTGATCATAAGGTGCTGTGTAGATTCAGACCCTGTTAACAAATCTAATGCAAAACGCAATGTTGATCTGAGACCAGCAGTTTGAGTTCTTGGCTGAGAGGAGAAAGAACTCCGTTTCTGTCTGTGTAACTATTTCTATTTTTTGTGTGTATAAACTACATAATTCCAGGAGCTATGAATGTAAAAAAATAAATGAAGATATTACTGATGCCAATGTGAACACCATCTTTGTTCTGTGAGTCTGAACCTTATACCAACAGTGTTAGTTCCTGCCTTAACCTGACTTTCTCTTCTTCCAAGCAATTTACACCTATGGTTCAACTGCATTCAGTAAGAGTTGATAATAGACTAGCCCTTTTCACCTGTTATCTATAAGGCTTTGCCAGTGAATAGCAAAAAAGTACAGAAAAACAACTGAGCATAGCTTTTGAAAACCAACCCCAACTCAGTGATAGTTTTCAAACAGGAAAAGTTCTTTTCCTGTTTGGTGGGACACTAGGGTATTACTTCTAGTTCTTCTACTTCTTAGCAATGTTTTTAAGCACTAAATCATTTAAGTATAAAACAGATGAGTCATTCCTTATATGATGTTGGTGCAGATACATTTTAGGGCCGAACTACTAAATATTCATGCATTCTCCCTCACTCGCGAAAGCATTTAAGTATAAACCAGATGAGTCATTCCTTATTATGATGTCGGTGCAGATACATTTTAGGGCCGAATTACTAAATATTCATGCATTCTCCCTCACTCCATGCCACATAAAGACGTACTAAAAGCATCGGTGTCTCTGTCAGCGAGCAGCTAGGACTGACTGCTCCCAGTTTTTAAGCACTAAATCATTTAAGTATAAAACAGATGAGTCATTCCTTATATGATGTTGGTGCAGATACATTTTAGGGCCGAACTACTAAATATTCATGCATTCTCCCTCACTCCATGCCACATAAAGACGTACTAAAAGCATCGGTGTCTCTGTCAGCGAGCAGCTAGGACTGACTGCTCCCAAGGCACAAGGAGATAGGGAAGGGCCAACCCTCAGGGTCCTGAAAAAGTCTCTACAAACACTCTTCTCTCTTTCTTTTTTTCTACATAAATTGTCTATTTCTATAAGTAATTTGGATTTGGGAGATTGGCTGTGCTTAAAATGACTGTTCAGTAATGTCCTCCTTTGCATAGTTTTCAGTCAAAAAAATTAAATCTAAACATTTGAAATAGTTATGGAACAGAATCAATCATTTACTTTAAAGCAGGTGGAAGAGCTCAACCAATAGTTACTCATAGGTAGGGCTCTAAGCAACTTGTTTTCCATAGGATCTGATTTGTTGCTTGCTTCGCATTTTCAATTAGGCCATAATTCTGCAGCGCTTATTCATGGGTGTAGTCTCATTACAGGAAGAGTCTAGAAGAGCATAGGTTGTTTAGTCTAGCCAAACAAAGGGTGAGAAGAGATATGATTGCTGTCTAGAAATACGTTCTAGGGGTAAACACAGGGGAAGGAGAAGCACTATTTAAGTTTAAGGACAATGTTGGCACAAGAACAAATGGGAATTAACTGGCTGTGAATATGTTTAGGCTGGAAATTAGAAGAAGGATTCTAGTCATGAGATCAATGAAGTTGTGGAACAGAATGAGTAAGAAGAGAGCAAGAGAATAGGGAAATAATCTATTAAAAGAAAAAACCCTAATTCAGGTTATGGAGAAGTTTATGATGGTAGTGCTGTGCTAGCACATTCCTCATCCAGTAGACTCTTTCCAATCTTACACTCTTATTCATTTCAATAAATTAAAAAAAAATAGTCATTTAAATTTTAATGCATAACAACAATCTAAAGTTTAAACTGTATTAGAAAACTGCTTGAATGACATATATAGCTGGAATTGGGTTTAATATATTTAGAGATTCTGCAAAATAGGTCTTGTAAAACATACAGGAGCACAGAAATAATCTGGATTATCTAGAGATCAAAAGAGGCTACCTCTCACAAGTGTTCTGAACAGCATTCAGCTGAAATCAGTATGTTTTTTCAAACTTCAGTACAAATAATAGTATGTATTAGGAGGCAAAAAGAATTTAACTTTCAAAAGTAGGAGAAAATAGAGGCAGCAATAAAAAGCAAAAATGGAAAATTGCAGAGGGACAGAAATTCACACAGTCTACAGTCAAAGCAGTTCACTCTGATGAATTGCACTTCACAAACCATAAAGATGCAGCCAACACAGTCTTGCAGCCAAGAATATATGACATACCTTCCTTTTTTTTTTTTTTTTTTTATTTTTAAATGTATGTTCCCTCAGAACCCCCCCTTCTGTACAAACATACAGTTTGGAGATCAACCAGAGACACCTTAGTCTGTCAGCACTTGCATTCATGTTTGTGTACCTACTTTTAAATTATGTGGTGGAGTCTGGAGCTAGAAAAGTACTGTGTGGTGCATCTATGGGTTCATCGTGGTTCATCTTCCAGATTCATGTATAACAGTACTGTACAGATCTCTTTCAAAAACACAAACATCTACCAAATCAAAATGCAAAGGTTGCCAAGTATCAGAGATTTAGTGAAGTTGGGTATTTAATTCACTGGGGGTTTTGTGCCCTACTGATTGATAAAAGATAGAGTCACCCTTGTAGATACAGTCAACACAGTGACCCTTGCATCTTCACTGACTGTCCTTTTTGTAGCTGGCCACAGAGAATGCAAAGGAAGGACCAGTCATTTTCCCAGGCTCATCTATTCACTGCAAGTGAGTGAGTAACTCAGTCCAAGTACAGGTCTGTCTTTCAGGAGCAGACAGTGCATTAATATGGATCAAAAAGCTCTCCTCAATTGAAAAAAAAAAAGAAGTCTGTACTCTAGCTAAGATCTGTTTGCTCAGAAAAATAACATAAATTGAACTTTTTTATATGATTGGAGAAGTTAGGCAAAATACTTAAATCTTAAAACAAATCTTTGTAATCAGACTGTAGGAAAATTACTTTAGTAGAATTGTTTGGTTATTTAGGAAATGAGTAAAAACATACACTTTTTCTCAATGTGAATTGTTTATTCACCAAAGCAGCATATGAAGATGGTCTGGAATCTGATATCACTTACATAATTGGCACATTTAAGGATAGTATTTTTATTTTTATTTGCAAATTATACAGTGTAAATTATGCATTCATACAAATACTGCACTTTAAAAGACAAATACTATGACAGATGACAATGTTGAAAATAAGACTGTAAGTAAAAGAAGCTTTCCTTAATATGCTCTGTACATTTGAGAAAAAAATATTTTAAACTCTATATCGGTGCCAATAATAACATGCAAGAAAAAAATAAAAAGCCATGTAAAGAGACCACAAATGAAAGCCACAATGAGAACTGAAAATTACTAACTGTGAAGCCTGCATGCATTTACGAGGGTGAGCTGGGGTTTCAAGCTCTACAAACTCATTGGAATTCTTCTTAGATTTATCAGAACTCAGTCTTAGAAGCTCCCTCAATTAATATATTCACATCATACTTGTTCAACAGTGGGGGTGATTAACTACTGGATAAACTACAAAGGGAAATGGCAGATGCTCCTACAGTAAAAAACAAAATTGAATGCTCTTCTGGAATGTATTTACATTTCTTTTGAGATGAATAAAGATATAAATAGGTGACATTTACTTGTCCAGTGCAAACATGAGATCATATTAGAAGATCTGTAGCTTTAAAAAATACCATAGATTTAAAAATCTGCAAATCTCCAGGGAAAAACATTTATGTAAGAGAAAGAAAAGAAAAGAGATAAGAACAAAGTAAGTTATTCACTACTTTATATGCAGCTGCAGTCACAGATTTACATTCCCATAGCTGGTATAATACACATAGTTTTATAAAAAGGGGTTTCATTGGACTAAGTAATTTGTTAAAACTAAGTTTTGCTAATTGTACAGATAAGTACTTGTTACTGTTTACTCTCTTTCCTCTGGATATCTTCAAGACATTTATATATCCGTAGCTGAATGACTTGTACAGCAAATATATTTTGTGGTGTAATTACAGTAGGGAATGCTTGCAAAAGTTAGTGTTACTTACAAATAAAAGAGGAAAAGGAATTTTAAATTGCACCATTGATCTGTAGCCATCTCCAAAATGCAAAATGTCAGCTCTTTAATACCACATAAAAATAATGTAATAAGAAGTTCATAAAAATGAAGAAAAAGAATCCCTTCTCACTAGAAAATAATAGACAAATTCTTATAAAGCAAGAGCTAAAACTTTGATTCACAGTCTCAGATCCAAAGCTGCTCTGTGAGTCAATGTGAGACCGATAATCATAATGCGGGTTTTAGCTCCTGGCACTGGATCTGACATCTCCCTCATTGGAGAAACTATTTTTTACTGTGTGAAAAAGCAAATCAAGAGTCACAGATAAATGCACTCAGAGTCATAAGTTACAATTCATACTTTCAAAAAACTGTACAATCTTGTCATGCTCTTTAGTGAACAGCATGTCTCATCTTCTCAAAAAGATATTGCTAGAGCTGGCTAGAAAACAACATTTGTGTGTCATGAAACAGTGACAGTTGTTTTCAGCTTCAAGTCAGGACAATTGAAGGTTTGATCATTGGTCACCCGTCACCTAGGAAATTGTTTGTGTCATCAGATTATTTCGAAAGTAGCTTCACTTCCGAATCTTTATTGGCATGATCTTAAGAAATGATTGTAAGAAGACCTGGTTAAATAGTTGTGGCAAGTTTTTGTTTCAATAAGAGGTCATTTTAGAGCAAAATCTTTTTTTCTGGAAGACTTCTGCCTGGCTTTAATTCTAATTCCTAGAAGTAACAGTCTTCCTGAGGTCTTGTCTGAGTTGAGTGCATGGAGTAAAACATTACCGAAGGGTAGAGCTCCAGCGTGTTTTGAGTGCTTTTTCATTTAGACCAGAAAGTGGACAAACAAAGCAGGTGTTCTTTCAAGATCTAGTGTATCTTCCTGCATAGTTCTATCTTACCTACACCTACACTAACATCTACGTCTAACAACATTGCTACAGATTTTTCAACTGAAGACTATGAATTAATATTGTTTGAGGTTGCAAGTAATGAGATCAATTTTAACAATAATAAATGCACTCCCATCCCAAAAGAATCTGTCTAATGATGATCTGTTGTTTAGAGTGAAAGCTCTGTGAAGTGTGGGTAATTTTTTCTCACAAAATGTATTAAAAAAAAAAAAAAAAAGGTTATACATTTGCTTTTTCTTTTACATTTTCCAGAACATTTTTTAAATTTAATGTAGGGTCCTTTGGACTGTGGGTTTGGTAAACTCAGCCTAACTTTTCCCTCCCACTACTGTGCTGACCTCATTCATACTCCTTTCAAAATATCTCAAAAAAAAAAAAAAAAAAAAAAAAAAAAAAAAAAATTACATAACTGGCTGATTGAGGAGTTTGAGGTGATAATAAAAGTCAAAAGATTAGATTCAAGTACACTAGCTGAGTTTTCTCAAGAAACCTGTATAATGCCTATTTACTCTGTTTTCTGCTTCTGTCAAATGCATTAATCTTACATTTCCTGAGTGCTACATTTGATCAAAATCCATGTCATTAAAAAAGTAGAGGTAAAAAAGTCTGAAATCATACTGTTGTAAAAGTATGGTACTGAATAGGGCAACAAATCCTCAATTTTCCCTTTTCACTCCCTTCCACTGGAATTCTTTTTTAAATTCTAAAATCCAAGACTAAAGCCTGTCATTCCAGAACAAAAGATGAATACCTTATCCACTTACATTTCTTTTACATATTTATTTCAGTCTGCTCAAAGTCACTTGTATTAAAATAGAGAACATTATTTGAAACTTGACTGTAGATGTCCTGAAAGATTTGACTCTGTTTATCTTTCAAATAGTTTCTTGAAGATTTAGCTCTCAAAACAAAACAAACAAACAAAACTCAAAAGAAAACAGAATCTTTGGTGTATGTTTTTCAGTGCAGAAGACAAAAATATCCTAACTTGATTCAGTCCCAGACTTTGGACAGAATTACAGACTATGAGAACCTTTTTCAGCATTTGGCCCAGAATAATTGTTTTGAATGTAGATATTTAAAAAAGCCAGATTGAACAGAGGAACCTTTGTTATTTTGTAGAACGAACCCACAATAACATTACAAGGCTATATAAAAAGTCACTGATTGAGCCAGGACTAAAATATGCATGTCTTCCACTTTGAAAGCTGCTGAATGACCCAATAGGTAGCCATACAATGGTCATAACTTGCTGTTTGACCTTGTATAATGTTCATTATAGTTAAGTCCAGACCAATATCCTAAACTTTAGACTTATAAAGCACCAGCTTTCAAGACCATCTTTAAATAAGACTCTATGTAAATTGATTGAAATCTAGTTTAGCTGAAGGTTTGGTGTAAATTATACTTCTTCATTTACGGTAATCCAATACAGAATTAGCAGTTTCCCATGCTGGATATAATTCTCAGTCTGCTTATATCTGCATCTGTTTTCCCTTCTCACTACTGTGTCTCAGTACAGCTCTTCTCTTGATCCTCAACATTACTGAAGAATTCAAATAATGTGCTCTTATCTTCAGAACTAAAATATGAAATCTGTGTTAATACTTTATTAACAGACTGATATTGATGAACATAAAGTTTTCCCCCTGCTAAACTGGTTACTGTTTTAAACTAATACTTTATCACAGCAATTTCCCATCATAGTCTTGTTACACAATATTACATTATGGAAAGCTCAACATTGCATTTAATGTCCTGATTCATAAGTGTTTTCACTACTTAACTTCTCTCTTTAACATGGCAATATCTTATTGAAATGGATAGTTTCAGAAAGTTCCTTAAATTGTTGGTATTTATAATTCCTACAAATGCATTTCTAGAAGCCTCTAGAAACCCCATTACAGTAGGATTAGTGCAAATGCATGATGTAAGACAGGCTCTGTCCTCCAGGTTCTCATTTAGACATTAATGACTAGAAAAAGTTTTGTAAATCTCATGATATAATAAATTAACTTACGCAGAAAACCTTAAATGTATATGACTGCTTAATTGTCACCGGTGGTAGTCAAATCAGTGGTAGTCAAATCTTAAAACGTTTGACAAGCAGGACAGAGGAATTAAGTGACCTTTTGCAGGTTATACAAGCATCTTTGTGAGAACTAGGAATGAATTTCTTATATACTAAGCTTTAATACGATACCTTTACCACAAGATTATCCTATTTTTCAAACCTTGCACAAAGAACCAATAATAAATTGTACCAGAAGAAATACTAGAAACCAGCCTATATATCTTAATCTGGGAAAGAACTGTTAATGACAGTATCAAAACAGGAGTACACAGGGTTCTTATGCATAATTTCTGGGTTTTGTATATGTATTTGTTTGGTTTTTAATAAATGAAGGCCTTGTTCTTCTCTAGAATAATAACTAGAAGGTTAATAGATTTCCTGTTTTAGAAAGTGCATTGGTGAATGTGTAACACTTACAGGTTCTTATTTGCCCTGTACAAGACAATCCTCAAAGCAGGTCTGATTTTGAGATAAAGATTTTTGTGCAATGTAGGGTAAAAATTATATTTACATTACATATTCCAGATGAATGTTACATGACTGCATCTGTGGCAAAGTGGATTTGCATAAGGTGGAGGGGGTAAAAGAGACACTTATTTAGGGCAGATAACTTCAGGAATTATATCTCAAATTATTCATGGTCAACCATGGGACTTTTTCCACCCCTGAAACATGCAATCATTAAAATGAGATACAGAAAGAGACTAAACTTTTTATTTTTTCTCAAGAATCTAAAATATTAATAAACTTTTTGGAAAGCAATGCCTAGAAACAGATGTCGTAAAGAGCTGTTTTCTCCCGGAGAGATGAGAATTTGCAATGCTGAGTCCCTACAGAAACAATGAGCCCTCTGCAATCCACAGGGCTCCTCCCAGATGTAGGGACATCGGACTAAAGTTGGCCTTACACAATGATTCTGTCTTGGTGAACACAGTCCAGTTACAGATACATCTCTAATCTTGATGACTCAATAATTGATAAAGTGAAATTGTATATTTTTTAAAAGCCATAAATAACCTCATAAGGTTGTTACCACAGTGGTATTCAATAAAGAAAAAAAGGAAAGAAACTGTGCGTAATTGCTGAAAGATTGTATCTTTCCTTTTCCTAAATTTCCTGTCATTTTAATTGAATTCATGTGCTTGGTGGGGGCAGAACATACTTTTTAAATTTTTTAACTTGAATATAAAGCTGTCACTTCATGGGTTACCTTCTATTGTTTTATGGGCATTAGTCATTCACAGATCACTGTTTGAAATAAAGTGCAGGAGAAAATGAGCGTGATTAACACAGCAGCTAGGTTGGCTGTTCTAGCTCTGAAAGAGCCATTCCAAGGTCAAACGGAAATCCTGTTGCTATTTTGTGGGAACTTTACATAAATCCCACAATTCGTTTCGAATGAATGTTGTCTGTATGTCTAATAATTAATTTGCCTAAAAATTTCTTTTCTTACGATATTCTTAGCTCAGAAAAAGGTAGAAGTAATAGCAGTGTTCCCAAGTCTATCAAAATAGGGAGGAAGTTTGCCACCTTTTCTGTGCCAAGTACTGAGAATTTTAATGTATTTAAATTGTAAACTCTTCAGGTTCATCTTTTTATGATGTACAGCAATGAAATCCTCTCTGAGGATAATGTAATATAGCGTTATATATAAAAAAATGTAACACAGTGTCTGGAAAACACCTGGATAGGATCAGGATCCTATATACCACAAAGATTGGAGCTATGGCCACCCTGGTCACCAGAGCTTCCCTTCACTTCTGTCTTCTAGTTTTTTTCGAGAGAACTTCAGCTTTTTCCATGTTGATCAGATTCTCCTCAGTTTAATAAATGAACATTTTGTTATATTGAGACATAGGACAATTTGTATTTGTTGATATTCTTTATGTCATACTTAAATATTATTCAGATGAAGTCACTTTCCAAGGAAATTACTCTCTGCAGGAGTCTGAAAGTGGCAAATCTAAAAAAAAAATATTTGGAAGCTGTGCAGTGTTTCACATATGTGAATAGCTGGAAGCAGTTGGTTATGGAATTTTAATGGCTAGATTATAACCTCTACTTCTATAAAGAGGCACAGTTATTATAGTTTGAAGTATGTTGTAATTTTTAAAAAGTAATTGTACATGGATTCTCCTAAACCTATAACACATTTCAGACTGATTTCCTACATTTAATACAGGCTATGACACAGAGATTGGAAATGTGAGTCTTCAGCATCAGCCTTCAGAGCTAAGGAAGAAAATTGCAGTTAAATTATGTTTATTCAGAAGACCTTTTTTCCTTCTGTAAATCTTAAATGTAGATTTGAATCTTCCTTCCTTGCTATGATTAAGTGTCAAAAGAAAAAGAAAAAAAAGGCAGAAGAGGAACCAGCTACCCAGAAGGAGGATAGGAGCTGCAGGATAAAGGTATTATTCTCAATTCAGCCCCTCACTAGGTATGGGACCCTGGACAAACTGTATTTCTTTGTGGTTTTGTCTTTTTTTTATGGCATAACCACATCACTCTAAGGTCATCCTTTTCTCTGTGAGGTCTCATCATGATGGGATTCTGAAACTTACAACTTTATTGTGATATACCATCTATATCTATATACCTATATATCTATACACCTATAAACATATATCTGATTCTAGAAAGGTATCTGTATCTATAACTACATCTATATTATTTTCAGTCTTCATGCTATTTTTAGTCATCATTACTGAAATAGCTGTGATTTCTGTAACTGCTGAAACAGAGACTAGGGGACCTTGAAATGGTGCAGAGAGTGGTAGTAGTTGATCTAGATCCTAGGTGGCATGAATGAGTAGTCACAGAGTTTGTTTGTACATGGCTGGAACTGACCTGAACAGACTCTCTTGCTCTCAGAAAAGGGACCGGACAATGCTGTCAGGTGAAGAGTCGATAAGCAATTGGGATAGAACTCCCCTCCCCAATAACTCCAGACCCTACTTTGTCTCAGCAACTCTCAAGGGAAACATCATAATCATTAAATGAAATGTAGCTCATCTGACCGATTTGCTTCTCATTTCCCCAGGAGACTCCTGATTTTTGCTGAAGGTGGCTCTTAAGAAGTGGTCTGTCTCACGTTCAAAGACTTAGAAACCTTGAAAGATCAACATGTCCTTCCTCTCTCTCCTTCTGATAATGAAGACTGTTGATTGTAAATACAGTAGAAAGTCCACTATCGCTGACTTATGCTGTGCCCAAAGCAGCAATTTGGTTCAGAAAATCCTGGGTTTGTTTGGTTGGTTGGTTGATTTTTTAATCTCTCTATTGTTTCCAGGCAGACAAGGACAAGTTAACATCATCTGTGTGTAGATGAGTGTGAAAACTGCAGTGCTTCCTAGAGTGGCCTGAAAGAAAGGAAGAAGATATCTGTGGGACAGCTTCTTATGCTAAGTTTTAACACCATACATGCAGTGGTATGGCTAATCCAGTCAATCAGACTATATTTAAGACAAAGTAATTCCCCAAGCTCTCTGCATGAGAGATGCAGCAAACCTCAGCACCAACCATTTTAATTTACCAACATTATCTACGGCAGTGCATTAATTCCTAATGTAGATATAGATTTACGTGTTTATGTCTGCACTGAATTCTCAGCTGTAGTGTGGAAACACTCAGCTTTGATTCATACGAGCAGTTTGTATGACTATCTTAGGAAGATACTACTTCAAAGTATCTCTTGGGCCAATTACAGGCTCCTTCTTTTTGTAGGCAAACAATTTACCTATACTTTCCATAAATGGATACAAACTCACTTAAATATATATGACTGCTTAACAATCACTGAATTCAATGGTAATCTAAAAGCTAATAGAGGAGAAAATATAAAATAAATGTGCAAGTTACCAGATGTGAGAAGGTATTTAAGAATTAAATCATAACAGACAAGTCATTGAGGTACAAAAAAGTGGCTCTTTTTAGCTTTTCGCTTCCAACTTTCAATCTGTATCTTCCAAATTTTGTACATTTGAGAATATTGTCAGTAACCATTGTTCTGCTGCATCCAGAGCTTTGATGAGAGACTACTGCGTTCCAGGGCTGCCTCTGCCTCCCTTTCTACCATCTCACAAGCTTTACACTCACTCTCAGCTAATTAGCTGGCTGAGGCCTGGATAATTCAACCCATGAAATACTCCAAGAGCAGTTTTCTAATCCGTAAGGATTTCTAATTCCAACAGTCGAATTCAAATCACAGTCTATTCACAGGGATTTTCTGGTGTTCATCCTGTGCTCTTACACCTCAGCAGTAAAGTGCATATCTTTGTTGGGGAAAACCTGGTTCAAACGATAACCCAGGTTTTCCTCTTTGTGAATGTAGATATTGACATCATCTTCCTGGTTTCTCTGGTTGCCATAGCAATCAATGGTGAAAGGGAGAGTGGTTATAGGCAGAGCACTGCAGGAAAAAAATGTATTAAATTGAGCTAGGTAAATGTGGCTGGCATAAAGTAACACAAACAGCTTGGTTTTAAAGCTGTTTTTTGTAGAGGGGGAATGTGCAATGAGGCAGATCAACAACTTCTGCCAAAAAAACCCTCTTGAGCAGGTGAGATAGGGGTGGAATTGAAAAGCAGACATTTTTTGCATATACATGGGTAACTGACTATACTCTTGCGTGGATTTAAGAAAACATCGCTATATCTCCCATTGCCTTCTCAGGGAAATATATAAGATGGGATGATACACAAGGTGCAGTGAAATTGTGCTTCCTGAGTACTAAACTCTCAGTGTAGGCACCCTCTTAACTCCAAGCACATGAGTGCAGATAGATGTGATAGGTATATGTTCAAGTGCTGTGTCTGAATCAAGCACTAATGCCAAGAATTTCAGCTCATTAGAATTAAACAGCATGACTGCTCTCATCCATACTAAGGCAGATAAGCAGTGTTGAAAGCACATGAATTCAAGATGTTCAGTATGTCCAAAAGCTCCTATTGAGCTTAATAACTGCTGCAAGCTCTAAAAGCTCTGAAAACTGGACCATCTGTGTACTCTGTTTCCAAACTATCACTGTCAGAGAACTTCAGAAATTCACTTCACTTTACCTCAGTTTCCCTATCTTTAAAATGGGGAAAAAAAAAAATCCTTTCTGTACAAAGTTTTTTTGAAAATGGCTAAGGAATAGTTCACATGCAAGCAAACATAATATATTCATTTATTTGATAACAGCTTTGTTTAATCAAAACTTTTTAATTTATCCCTTTAAATGTGTTTGGTGAGAAAATACAGCGCAGCATTCAGTCTCAATCCTGAACAAAGTCAAATAACTTTACCAGAGTAATAAGGGAATAATATAGAGGACAAAGTGGAACACAGAAATATCCAAACTGAGATAAGCTTTTGAACTGAGAGCTGAATCAAGAACACAGCTCATTAATTATGATGATTATTTATATTTCACAATTCTATAGAACTATTCGTTCACAAGCTTTCCAAACTATATATAGATACTGCAGAGAGGCTCCATAGTGAGAACATTTTCTACAGCATCTCTTCCTGAAGAACGATATTCAGTTGACACAGGATAGTTACCTCAGAGGTTGGGCAAAATACTTATACCTAAAGACTCCAGTCAATTCCAGCATACAGAGAAACAGTATTTATTAATTCAAAATGCACATGAAATGCAGTCCTTCAGGAGTTTAAAACCAAATTACAATCTTGTTTCCTTAGTGCAGTTACTGAGTTTCTGGCAACTTGAGAGAGACTTCTGTGCCTGCACATTTAAATTGCAGTCTTCATATTGGACAAAGCTTAAAACTGGAACATGTTGCACTGAAATTCTGGGAGATATAAAAGTTTTTGGTTTGGTTTGGTTTGGTTTTTGTTTTTTTGTTTTTTGTTTTTTTGTTTGTTTTTTTTTTTTTTATATAAGAATAACATAACCTGAAGGAAGCTAGACATTAATCTGAGAGGAAATCACAGTCTGCCATTACGTAGAGATCTTTTTACACTTCTCTCGCTATGAAGACACTCTTCAAACAAGATTAAATTACTTTTAGAAATAAAGGCTGAAAGCCTGGCTTATAATGGCAGTCAATGTAAAAATTCTTGTTATGTCCAATGGAATCGGGACTTACCTATAATACTGTTTTACAGTGGCTTTATCCTTTCTACAGAGCAGCAAAGGGATTTTTTGCTCCTCTGATTCACATTTAAGCTGAATTTACTCAGCTGTGATGTATTGCCAGTTGCAGTAATTGAGGGGATGGGCTTTGCTAGAGGTTTGTTCATAAATATAATACAAGGCTCATTTGTGCAGCAGTGTAAGGGATCTTTGCCAGTGTTAACATGAATTTGTAAGACCTTAACTTATGCCATGGCAAGACTGTATCAAATTCTATAGCTACACATAATAATGATAATAATAACAACAACAACAATTCCAAAATCTGTTCACCCTCACCCTAAACAATATACAGGCTAAATGGACAAAACAAACTTGTAATAGGCATCAGATGAAATAAATTCTGCATTTGCAGCTGAGATTAGGACTTGAGGCAACTCCAGCTAGAGTAGAAGGAAAAGGCTTTAACCACTAAGCTCTTGCTGATTTTGAAAAAACATGAGCATTGAAGTCTTTTTTGCAGGACAGTGTGGTTCCAACAGAGGCAACAGGGACTGACAGAGCTCCAGGGTCTCCATTTCTTGCCCTCCTAATCCTCTGAAGACAATGAAAAATACAAAGGTTTCAAAAGGTAAAACTCAGTACCTTCAGGTTTAGGGATCAGTTACAAGAAGACTGAATGCCTTTCTGCCCTTTCAAAGGGACAGATAGACCTTGGCTTTCTGACTGGTCTCTGAGCAGGGATATAATGAGTCCTGTCTTGTCTGGGCCTTATCTGCCAGTTGCACAGATGTTCTCATTAGCAGAGGTGATGGGCTAGATGGGAGTGAGCCATTGATGACCAGTTGGACCATTCTGAATGAAAAGATAAACAGGAAAGAGCAGAACACTGGGCAACTATTTCTCTACATTTCTCCAACAATAAATGGTGCTGTGTGTATCTATGACAACGCTACAAGGATGGAGATGATTCCAGTGTTCACAGAATGTGTCTCAGTACAAACCTACAAGCAGAACAAGAGCAACGGAAGCCAGAAAATGAACTAGTTGCAACTAAGAAAAGGAGGCTAGAAATATTCACAGACAGAAGTAGAAATGCAAGCAATATCGTTTGTAAGAAGCCAGTAAAGAAGATAAAGGAAATGCAACAAGTGTAAACTTAGGGAACAATAAAGAACACAGGATTCTCTTTAAAAAGGACTGCATGAAAAGAAAGCGCTATTTATATTAAACTAGGTTTACAGTAAATTAGTTATAAAAATAAGCACAGAGTTTTTTCTAAAATTTTACTTGCTTTACTTATTTTTAACTAAAAAACCATTTTTTTACAAACTGAGACCTGCTTTAATTGCTGTAGGCAAAGGAAAGGTAAAGAAAGGGACAGGGACAATGAAAGGATCTACAGATGCCCAGTGTATCAGGAAACTTGTGATGACCTATCAGTTATTTCAATAACTCCTGGTTTCCCATGAATTTCTGCCTTCTGATTGACTGCTTTGCTGCTTTGCTTATTAATAAGCTTTACTCATAGTTAGGGCACTCAAAAGAAAATTTCTACTATACAAAATTCCCCTGTCAAATGAAGTTTAATTCTCAGTGAAATCTTTTACCCACTCTGGACAATATAAAAACTCTTACTAAGGTTACCTGATTTCTCTAGGTTTTGTAGGAGCTTTGGTTTTGCCTGCATTGTAGAACAGCTCTAATGTTGCAGTTGTCTAATGTTACAGTCATCAAAACTGGCAGAATTCTTTGACTCTTAAACCCGGAGTTCATTTTGCTTGCACATTTAAATTTCCAAATATTAATTTTCAAAGGAAGGAAAACTGCTCATGGGCTTGTGTATAGTCATTTCTTGCTCTCATAGTGTAGACACAGCCTTCAAGATGTAGACACTACTGTCAGTTTAGGTAGAAATTGATTGACAGTTCCAAAAGTCAGGTAAGTGAGGAGCAGTGCACAGGCAAACAGGTACATATAGACTATGAACTGATTTCTTCCAGGTGAGATTCAGCTCCAGATGGTAAAGCCTTAGATTTCAGTCTCTACCTATAAGTGTATACATGTGAGTGAAGTATCTAAGCTCCTATTACTGTCAGCAAATGGCAAGAATTTGACTCTATTGTGTCCACATAAGCAACCAGTGCTGTCTGAGATACCCTGTGATGCCCAAGGTATCCATGAGGACCTGACAGACATGACCAAAAACCTAAGGGAGACACATGCTAAGTTGAATTAGTACTCAAAAGCCAGGTAGGGTATTCTAGATTTCTAAGAAGACATGAAGAGACTTACTTCTTGTAGCTGTATCAATTCCCTAATCAAAAATAAAATCTGGACTGATTCATCCTAAAGTGAAGTGAAGTGTTACAGCTACTCAGGTGAATACTTCTACAGCTACTCCGGTGTATAGTAGTGGGTGATGTGATTGTTGGTAGCCATCTTGGGCATAATGACCATTAAATGTTAAGAGTTTTCAATACTGGGCAAAGTAAGGAGGACCACCAGCAGAACTTCCACCTTGGAGTTCCAGAGGGCAGACTTCAACCTCTTTAGGAGATTGATTGACAGAGTCCCTTGGGAGACAGTCCTGAAGGACAAAGGGATCCAGGAAGGCTGGATGTGCTTTAAAAAGGAATTGCTTAATATTCAGGACAGGCCGTCCCTGTGTGTAGAAAGACAAGTCATCAGGAAAAAAGATAGCCCTGGTTAAACAGAGAATATAATCTGGAACTCAGGGAAAAAAAGAGGATCTATCGTCTCTTGAAGGAAGGTCAGGTAACTTGGGAGGAATATAAGGATGTTGTGAGGTCATATAGGGAGAAGATTAGAATGGTCAAAGCTCAACTAGAACTTGATTTGGCCACAGCAGTTAAAGATAACAAAAAATGTTTCTATAAATATATTGGCAGTAAAAGGAGGATCAAGAAGAGTCTCCATCATTTTCTGAATGCAGAGGGTAGTATAGTGTCAGTGGATAAGGAAAAAGCAGAAGTGCTCAGTGCCTTCTTTGCCTCAGTCTTCAATACCAAGACCAGTTGTCCTCAGGACGCCCAATCTCCAGAGCCCAGTGTTAAGGACAAGGAGGTGAGTGAAGCCCCCATAATCTGGGAGGAGACGGTTAGTGACTTGCTTTGCCAATTAGACTCTTAGAAGTCCATGGGCTCCGATGAGATTCACTCCAGAGTAATGAGGGAACTGGCAAAAGAACTTGCCAAACCACTCGTAATCATCTACCAGCAGTCCTGGTTAACTGGAGAAGTTCCAGCAGACTGGAAGTTAACAAATATAACACCCATCAACAAGAAGGGTCAGAAAGATGATCTGGGGAACTATAGGCCTGTCAGCCTGACCTCAGTTCCAGGCAAGGTTATGGAAGAGCTCATCCTGAGTGCCATTACACAGCACATGCAGGACAATCAGGGGATCAGGGCCAGCCAACATAGATTTATGAAAGGAAGATCATGCTTGACCAATCTGATCTCCTTCTACGATAACGCAACCCACTTAGCAGATGAGGGAAACGTTGTGGATGTAGTCTGTCTAGACTTCAGTAAAGCATTCGACATGATCTCCCACAGCATCCTCCTAAATAAATTGGTAGCTCATGGCTTAGATAGGTGGACTTTTCGATAGGTAAAAAACTGACTGGCTGGCTGGGCCCAGAGAGTTGTGGTCAATGGAGCTAAATCCAGTTGGTGCTCGGTTACTAGCGGTGTTCCCCAAGGCTCAGTTTTGGGGATGGTGCTGTTTGACGTCTTTATAGATGAGCTGGACATGGGGATTGAGAGCACCCTCAGTAAATTTGGAGATGACAGCAAATTGGGTGGGAGTGTCGATCTGCTGGAGGGTAGGAAGTCTCTCAAGAGGGACCTGTACAGGCTGGACAGATGGGCTGAGACCAACGGTATGAGGTTCAACAAGAACAAGTGCTGGGTCCTACACTTCAACCACAAAAACCCCATGCAGCGCTACATGCTGGGGGAACAGTGGTTGTAAAGTGATCAAGCCGAAAAAGACCTAGGGGTGCTGGTCAACAGCTGGCTGAACATGAGCCAGCAGTGTTCCCGGCCGGCCAAGAAGGCAAATGGCATCCTGGCTTGTATCAAGAATAGTGTGGCCAGCAGGACTAGGGAAGTGATTGTCCCCCTGTACTCAGCACTGGTGGGGCCACAACTCGAGTACTGTGTCCAGTTCTGGACCCCGCACTTCAAGAAAGACATTGAGGTGCTGGAGCAAGTCCAGAGAAGGGCAATGAAGCTGGTGAAATGTTTAGAGACTAAGTCTTATGAGGAGCATCTGAAGGAGCTTCAGTTGTTTAGCCTGGTGAAGAGGAGGCTCAGGGGTGACCCTATCACTCTCTACAACTACCTGAAAGGAGGTTGTTGCAAGGTGGGAGTTGACCTCTTCTCCCAGGCTGCTAGTGACAGGACGAGAGGGCATAGACTGAAACTGCACCAGAGGAGGTTCAGGTTAGACATTAGGAGGCATTTCTTCACCAAA